>NC_034594.1:146001224-146002497 GCF_900095145.1 Mus pahari
AAGAGAAGAGAAGAGAAGAGAAGAGAAGAGAAGAGAAGAGAAGAGAAGAGAAGAGAAGAGAAGAGAAGAGAAGAGAAGAGAAGAGAAGGGGCCTGACTTGAGCATCTGAAACATCAAGGCCCACCCTCAGAGACATTTCCTCCAACAAAGTCACTCCTACTCCAACAAGAGGCCACTTATCTCAATCCTTTCACATACTGCCACTCCCTGTGATCCTGTGGGGACCATTTTCATTCAAACCTGGAATCAGGGGAGAAAAAAAAGGCTTGTCTTGTATGAACAGTTTTCTGACCTAAGACAGACCCTGAAGAACCACAGGAAATGTGTTGATTTCTGTACTTAGTAGCCTGGATGACCTCTCTAGTCCTGTCAGAAAAGGAGGCAGAGGGAAATGTCCTCCTTGGAGGACCCTGATATAGCTGTCTCTTGTGAGGCTATGCCAATGCCTGGCAAACACAGAAGTGGATGCTCACAATCAGCTATCAGATGGAACACAGGGCCCCCACTAGAGGAGCTAGAGAAAGTACTCAAGGAGCTGAAGGTGTCTGCAACCCTATAGTTTGACCAACAATATGAACTAACCAGTACCCTCAGAGCTCATGTCTCTAGATGCATATGTAGCAGAAGATGGCCTAGTCTTCTCACCATTGGGAAGAGAGGCCCCTTGGTCTTGCAAACTTTATATGCTCCAGTACAGGGGAACATGAGGGCCAAGAATTATTTCTTATATTTCTTTTGGAAAGCTGCTCCTGTCTTGTCTGATAACCGATTAATGTACTGCTCTTCCTTAGTCATCTAGCAGGACTTGACTCATATTTTCCTTTCACAGATAACAGAGCAAAAAGATAGAATATTGTATGGTATACATGATAAAACAGGGACGATGGAGGTGTTGGTGCTGGGAAACCCAAGCAAAACAAAGTGCGAGGAAGGAGACAAGATCAGACTCACTTTCTTTGAGGTGTCAAAAAATGGAGTGAAAATTCAGTTGAAATCTGGACCTTGTAGCTTCTTTAAGGTATGGACATTCTCAAAAGAGGATGTTGTTTTTGTGTTTTCTATTGGAAAGCCAGTGAACAAGATGACAGAGAAAAGCCTAATATGTAGTGCCTTTGCAACTCACAGACCTGAGAAGCCTGTCATTAGAAAATACATATCTGAGATACACAATTACAAAGCTGTGGATGTCCCAAGGAAGTCACACATGTGCATGTGCACGTGCACGTGCACATGCACACGCACACGCACACGCACGCACACACACACACACACA
>NC_034594.1:146002717-146016421 GCF_900095145.1 Mus pahari
AAAAAAAAAAAAACAAAACAAAAAACTCCACAGTGAGCTTCTTGAATACAGTCTAAATCTAATGAAGGCAGCTTGCTCAAAGTTGCACACATTCTGGCAAATGCAGTTGAAAGTCAAGTTAGACGATAAACACCCTGATAACAAATGTCTGAGACAGGGCAATCATCTTTGCATCTGTCATAGTCCAGAGCAGTTAAGTCAACTACCACATCCCCATGCTGATGAACCCATTAATACTGATTTCCTCTCTTCCTCCCCATTCAACTGTTTATATAGAGTGTCATTAGATGGGGACCTGAGAAGTCTTTATATATGTCCTTTTTAGGTAGGAGTGTGTGTGTGTGTTTGTGTGTGTGTGTGTGTGTGTGTGTGTTCAGGAGAGTCATCCAAGAGCAGAAGAATTAAGAGTTAATATGGGAGAGGGGGAGGAGATTTGATAAGAAGAAAGGCATTTTCAGGAGAACACAGTAACTGAAAGTAGAGGAGAGTTAATTAATTAATCAACAACATTTCAGTATTCATCTTTCTTTCCTACCAAGGTTATTAAGGCTGCAAAACCAAAATCTGGGATGAAAAGTGTGGAGTGACGTCAACTCATTTAAGAAACTTTTTCCTGAAGAATCCTGATGCTGCTTCTTGAACCAGACTGAGCTACCTGAGGATAGCAGTTTACAACCTCATCATCCTATTGTATTAGTTAGAAAAGGACAAACACTCAAAAAACAACTGAAAAAATGTATGTAAACTTATTATTAATTAAGTTATTAAGACTGCCCCACCTGGAGATCTGTCCCATATACAACCACCAAACCCATACACTATTGAATATCCCAGAAAGATTTTGCTGACAGGACCCTGATATAGTGACCTCTTGTGAGGCTTTGCCAGTGCCTGGCAAAAGTGGATGCTCACAGTCATCTATTGAATGGAACACAGGGCTCCTAATGAAGGAGCAAGAGAAAGTACCCAAGGAGCTAAAGGAGGGTCTGCAACCCTATAGGAGGATCAACAATATGAACTAACCAGTTTCTCCTAGAACTGTGTCTCTAGTTGCATATGTAGCAGAGGATGGGATCAATGGAAGGAGAGGGCCTTGGTCTTGCGAAGATCATATGCTCCAGTACAGGGGAATACCAGGGCCAGGAAGTGAGGGTGGGNGGGTTGGGGAGCAGGGNGGGGGGAGGGTATAGGGGACTTTCGGGATAGCATTTGAAATGTAAATGAAGAAAATATCTAATAAATAATTATTGCTTTGTCTAAGGGTTGAGATTTTATTCTTTTCTACATAGACATTGAGGGTATAAGTATGGCAGGATTGCAGATGTGCAGATTAGAAGAAAATATCTAATAAATAATTATTGCTTTGTCTAAGGGTTGAGATTTTATTCTTTTCTACATAGACATTGAGGGTATAAGTATGGCAGGATTGCAGATGTGACAGCAGCTGCTGGTAAGAGAGAAGCCTGTGGTTGATAGAGAAGAAGATTAGTGATTTTTTTTTATTTTAATTTTTAAAATTTTCTTTTGGGGAGGAGGTTACAAGGGTGGAGTGGAGGGTGGATATGGAAGTACAAAGAAATCAGTGATATTGAGGTATGTGATGTGAAATTCCCAAATACTCAATAAAAGAATTATGTTTTTAAAAAAGAAATATTGTTGAAAAATAAATAAATATGATTTTACTCAGGATTCAGAAAGTTAGGAAAAAGTTTTTTGGCTGTTCTGTTTTTATTACTTATTCTATTTTTGATATCATAATACTATGATACTATTTCCCTTTTCCTTTCTTCCCACTAAACCACTCCATATACCATTCCTTGCTTTCTTTCAAATACATGGCCTTCTTTGTCATTAATTGTTGCTATAAGCATATATGCATATCTACATACATATATAAATACAACCTTCTCAATCTGTACAATGTTGCTTGTATGTATATTTTCAGGGATGACCTTTTGCTATTGAATAATTAATTCGTGTGCTTTGTCCTAGAATAGACTGTTCTTCCAATAAGTCATGTTAGGTAATTTGCAAAAATCGCATTAGTTTCTTAGATTCCACCCAGAGCGTTGAGCTTGCAGTACAAGCACATGAGAAAAACCTAAGGAAAGACAAACATCTCCAGAGAGTGAGGAGATCAAAATATTTCTACCTGGGGCAGGTAGTGCATACTAGATAATCCACAAATTATAATTAAGTTAAAATGCTAACAAATTAACCAAGATTGTGCTTAGTGGCATGAGAATGGAGATCTTCAGAGAACCTCCACCATAAGGAGAGCTTATACTCATTTTCAGGCACTTTCCTAAGTGGGCTTGAGAAAGTCTGGATACAGGCCTGGGAAAGATGAGCCTCTGAGGGGAAGGCATGAAGGTATCCCTTGATCTCCTCATATACGATGAAATTCCTCAGGTGTTGCAGGATATTTGATCACACAGTGAACCCCCAGATTGTGTTGTTTATGAGAAAAATCTGTTTCCAGTTGTGTGGCCCAACCTTAGCACTCACCATCTGGCTGGAATACAGATATGCACTTTGTATACAATTTAATCCCAATCAGTGAAGGTAAAGTTAGTTTGTAGAAGGAAGCATTCATGTTTGAAAGTTGTCTGAGTGGCAGACAAAGGGACAAATCAGGAGAAGATTTGACAGAATATGATATGCCCAACTCTCATGAGAAGAGACAGGAAAGTGAAACTACTTGAGGAACAGTGCAGAAAGTCGTGGGGCGGGGCAGTTTTAATAGGCCAGTTGTACAGAAACAAGCTAGGCACAATTAAAGACAGAAGGAGCCAGAGAATGAGAAAGAGCCAGAAGGTTAGAACATATTGCTAAAGTTAGTTTGAGGCCAAGCAGAGGAATTAAGAAGAAGCTAAAGGAAGTCATATTGAATCATAGTGGAGAGGAGTTTTGAATATGGAAGCTAGAAGCTAGGTTAGTAGACAGAGGCAGTAAGTCTCCAAGATGATGATTACCTCTTGTGAATAAAAGTTACTCTTACACTCTAGGGGAAGAGAAGCAACACTTTTACTCTTCTTCATGACAAAGAAACCTGTTATGGTTTGTATATGCATAGCCCAAGGTTTGGCACTATTAAAAGGTGTAGCCTTCTTGAATTAGGTGGGAGTAGGTATGTCACTGTGGGTGTGGGCTTTAAGACCCTCATCCTAGATGCCTAGAAGCCAGTATTCTGCTATCAGCCTTCAGATGAAGATGTAGAACTCTCAGCTCCTCCTGCACCATGCCTGCCTGGATGCTTTCAAGATCCCACCTTGATGATAATGGACTGGACCTCTGGACCTGAAAGCAATCCCCAATTAAAAGTTGTCCTTATAAGACTTATATTGGTCATGGTGTCTTTTCACAGCAATAAGACCCTAACTAAGACAAGATGCTTTGAAACAAGGGGAAGGAAAAATTGTTCTGCTTCTGCAGCAAAAGACGAAGTAGGTTCTAGGTGTAGAATACTAAGAATCTTCAACATGTAGTATAGTATAGAATTAAAGATGAAACTCCTTCATATTTAGAAACACACATGACTCAGTGTTTGCCAAAGACAATAGATCAATAGATCTGTTGTCAGTTGAACAGATCAATAGAATATCCTCTAGTCGCTATACATTTGTTTCTTCTTATGATTATGCTGAACAACCATCATCTAACAGCTAACCACAGACAACTTCTAGAAAACAGTCATATAAGTGCCTGTGCTTACTTTCCAGGCGCCTGTACTTACTTTCTAGGTCCAGGTCACCTGATATGGCTGCAAGGAATTAAGTCAGGACAGGTTGGAGGGACCACAGCCCAATGTCACAACTGAGTCAATTTTATTGAGAAAACCAGTCTTTTTATATCTTTATCAAAAGCAGAATATGATGAAAATTGCCAGGATCAGTATAGTTGTAGTTTCCAGGATACAAGGATGCTTACAAGGTATACAGGGTACAAAAAATTGTATTTAAGAACAACTGTTCTGACCAGTTTCCATGCTTCCTTCACTACTAAGGAAACATACAGAGAAACATGAAATGCCTGAATGCTTCACTGCCTGAGGGACTGCATTAGTCTCACAACAACTGGAAGGCATATTGTGCTCCAAGAGCCATGAACTCTATCTGAAAACCTACAATGCATGCCACTCAAGGCATGCTAGGCTAAGCCAACTTCATGGCTCCCTGTACAATAAAGACCATGTATACTGGGCTCAGGGTGTAGTTTATTAGCACAATTCATACCTATCATAATCAGGCCCCGAGATTAGCCTGCATCATTGCAAAGGATCTCTAAGTCTATTGGAGTACTCAAAATAGACACGACAGTGCATAGCATCAGATGGTCAATTTCACATTCAAAATGGAGACTGAGAATGAAGTGGAAATACTAGAACTGAGTGGGATATTTACAGTGAGGCTGAAATACCATCAGCAGGATCACCAGTAGACTTGACCTAGCAGAGAATGAAATCAGTAGAGTCAAAATTGATCATTGTCAGCCCAGATAGGAAAACGTCATTTAAATTACATTTGTATATTTATACACAGAAGTATGCATATTATAAATGTTTTAGGTAGACAGTAGTATGATTCCTTAAGACTTCAGACATACTTACTGTTATTTTACTCTGCTCTTTACACACACACACACACACACACACACATATATATATATATATATATATATATATATATATATCCCTTCTCCTTAATTAGAGCCCTTTCCATTTCCCCCATCAGATCACATATACTCTGGTATTATCCTCTATTGCTTGCCGATACCTTAAGCCCTGCCATGGTCCTTTTTTACTTAACTAGTTTCTGCAGTTTTTCCAGGAATTGTATCTGCAAATGTCATGACTATTTTCCTTACAGCTGAATAGTATTCTACAGTGCATATATTCCACATCTTTATTATCCATTCATTAGCTGAAAGGCATTTAGCTTCCTTTCATTTCCTAGGTTTTGTGAGTAGGGAAGCAAAGAACATAGCTGAGCCGGTATCTGCAGAGTTTTGTCCTTTGGATATACGTGAAGAGTAGCGTAGCTGAATCATACGCTAGATTCATTCTTAGCCTCTTGAGTATTCTCCACACTGATTTCCAGAATAGCTGGTTCAATTTGTATTCCCATTAACAGTGAACAAGGGTTTTTTTGCAGTTATCCCCTCTGTTGTTGGTTATTTTTTTAGGGTGGGGGCTCCTTCTAATATAATTTTATTTATAGACACAGAAACTTGAAATTCATATTATTTTCCCTATTCCACACTGAAATCTAAAAATTGTAAAAAAAAAAAAACAACTTTAATTTATTGACTTTTGAATAGCTGCCAAGGTATTAAAAACAGGCAAGCAACCATACTTTGCCAATTTTTGATCTTAAGCAAAGGTACTAAAAATGTTTAAAGAATATAAGAGGGAGAAAATAATCCAATAGGGATATTTTTGAAGTATATTCTGTGTAATTAAAGGTAGATATTGTGAGCCACAGTGAAATAATTAAAATATTTTAAAGATTTGTAAATAGTACAATGACATTTTGATGGTAAAAGCAAAATAGACCCATAGAGCACAAGAAAGCAATATCCCTCATGTCTACAATATACTGATTTTTCAAGAAACCTATAAACACAAAGGAAAATATGAAAGGACATTTTTCTATAAATACTGCTAGCTCAATTAGATATCTATGTTAAAATAATGGGCCTCATCTATAACTCACAAAGTTAAACAATCTATCTATCTATCTATCTATCTATCTATCTATCTATCTATCTATCTATCTATCTACCTATCTATCTATCTATATCTATATATAAAATTTGCTTAGCCATAAAAATCTCAAGCTTTAAAATATTCCATTGAATACTGAATACTTTATAACTTGTACTTGGGCAAAATTTCCCTTCATTGACACTAAAATACAAAAAGTCTATGTAAGCTATTTGCTGTTGAGTTTAAGCTTTATTGCATTGTGGTCACATAGAATACAATAGAGATTTAAATTATTCTAAAGTTGTTAAGGTTTGTTTTGTATCTCATTTTGTTGTTGTTGTTGGTGGTGGTGGTGGTGGTGGTGGTGATGGTAGTGGTTGTGGTGGTTGTTTTTTATAAACAAGCTTCGAAGGGCTGCAGAGTAGAATGTGTCTTGTTCCGTGTTCAGGTGGAATATTCTGTAGGTCTAATTCTGCAGTGGTATGCTTTTTATGAAATTGGGTGAACAAGAGTTTGGTGCATAGATGGTTGGTATTTAGTGTCTTGTTGATTAATTGTTTGCTTGATTAGAACGTGTTGCTCTTCTTTATGTCTCCTGAAATTTGTTCCTAATCGGCAGAATAATGTTATAGTTTTAGCCACATCATTGGATCTCCTACTGTAGTAAAGAAAAGCAGATTCTGTGATTAAGGTGTATAATGTCTAAACTACTTTCTATAAAGAACTAAACATATAAAGATATATATATATATATATATATATATATATATATATATATATATAGGCAGTCATATATTTACATTTTTACATATGTAAATAACTGTATGTCTGCATGTAAATGTGTACAGACCTGTATATGCTATTAGCATAATATTAGACAAGGATATATATAATCAAGATTAAATATTATACTGTGTACTATTATATACAGTAATGAGACACATAAACAGAAAGTGAAATAATTAAAAATGAAACAACATATTGTGGGTCTTGTATATTCAAACACAATGCACAATGGTAGAACTTTAATATTCCTTTGTCATATGTTGGTTGAAAATAAAAAGCCTTAGAAATTAGAATACTAAGCGCCCTCCTTCTGCCCCTCGGTCTCCACCCTCTTACCCCTACTATACCCACCTGTGTTTTCTGTCTTTCTACTTAAATCAAGCTAATTACTTCAATATCTGTGTCATATAAGTCTTTGCCTGGAATACTTTCCAGTAACTCTAGACATATAAAAGTGAAAGCCAGGGACTGCATTGGGAGAATTACTGAGGAATCCTGGGTTGTGAATAAATGAATGGACTCAGATGACCCACATGCCAGGGCTAAATGTTCTAGCAGATTAGGGACTTCTTGAAACCACCAGAGAACCCTCATTTGGTAAAATAATCATTCACACCCTGTCCAGGGATGATCTTTGAAAAGGCATCCCCTCACCCCTTTTTTCTCAGCCAATGAAACCCTCCATGGAATATAAACCATGATAACCGCAATGGATACTGGACTCCAGATCCTACCTTCCTTTTGACTTGTTTTCTCTGATTGGAATGCAGCCTGCTCCTTCAAGAAAAGGGGTTTGTCCTTCCTTCTCAAAACCATAGTACAATCTCGCATATTTCTTGAGCTTTATGTGTTTTATCCTGATCTATAAAGCACAGACTATTTTATAACTTATAAATTATAAAGAGACACCTGAGGAAGCACCCATTTAGATAAAATGTTTATTATTCTTTCTTTCATATTTTGAGACATACAGATGGAAATATGGGATATAGAGAATCTAAAATGCATAAGGAAAAAAATTAAAGGAATATAATTTCCTAGGATTAAGAGCTAGATTTTACATGTATTTTTTTCATTACATGCCATATACACATTGTTTTTACTTCTACACTTGCAGCTTATCAGCACAGCATCATTACCATTGTTGTTCAGGGATCCATGAGAGGGAGCTTTGAGCTGTTTCAATAATTGCATGAGGATTGGGAAGTTCATAGTCTCTCTTCCTAGCTTGAATGACCTTGAAGAGTAAAATGATGCGGTCAGGTCAGTTGAGACATAGTTTGGCACACTCTTCTTTACCCATATTGTCTCCCTGAGTTACTTTCCTTTCTTATCCTTAACTAACTCCTTTACTGAATCTCTGTCTTTGGAATTAGTTTCACTCCCACTTCTTGAGAGAATAAAACACCTTCTAGACCTAGGCACAGATAGAAGAGCAGGAGAAATCATGGATCAATAGTAGGAATGGAAAAACTGCAGTGGCAAAGGCAGGAGTTGAGTAGAAGATATCATTGCACAGATGGTTAAAAGGATAGTATAGGAAGCATTCCTGATGCAGCTGCTGGGGCATGGGGATTCAGAATATGTGACTCATGGTCCTGAGAATAATGGAGATTGGAAGCATTTCTATGCGACTGAATAGGTCAGCACCTATATTTTGTCTATGCATTAGTATTAGTCTTTGGTAGTGTATAGTAAATCTCAGTGTGTGACAAGAATGTGTATCTTGGTACCTAGTGCTCTGATTTCTTAAAGCATTCTGTGAATCACATGATGCATGTTGTAACTTCTGTTCATGGGCCTCTGTGATGAACATTATTTCACAGAAACCCATGAGCTTCAGGTATTCAGTCAATTTAAAACTATGAGAGCCAGAGTTTTAAACACATCAAACCCAAATTCTTATAATTTCTCTGTTTTAATAAATACATCAATTTTATTATTTAACTTAGGGAATAATAGTTTAAGAGTCTTTTTGAATATCTTCTTTTTGCCATGATTTTTTCCATTTACCTGATAAGCCAGAGACCTGGGGAAAACCAAATACTATTGTTCCATTAAAGAATGTAGCAATAGAATGACTCCTAATGACCTTCTGCTATACCTATAGATCAGTGTTTCACTCAGTCATCACTAGAAAAGCTCCCTCTGCCAGTAGGTGGAAATTGATATGTTTATTAAAAAGATAAAGAGAGAGAAGGGGATATGTTTGGTGGAGGTGTAGTCAAGTATGGGGGATGGGGGTGCTTCTGCAGGCCCATGCTGAGGAATCTCTTCCCTCTGAGGGACAGGTCACAGTATAGTATAGAATAGAGTTTATTCAGGGGATGGGGAAGGGAGTTATGAGAGAGAGAGAGAGAGAGAGAGAGAGAGAGAGAGAGAGAGAGAGAGAGAGANGAAGAAGAAGAAGAAGAAGAAGAAGAAGAAGAAGAAGAAGAAGAAGAAGAAGAAGAAGAAGAAGAAGAAGAAGAAGAAGAAGAAGCTGAGTAGAGAAGTAGATGCCGGCCATGAGCACATGGGGAGAGAAGGGGGAAGGGGCGAGGGGACAGAGCAGGAGTAGGAAGGCAAGAACAAATGCAAGATAGTGATAAGGGGGCTAGCAGCCCCTTATTATAGTGAGTCAGGTAAACCTGGCTCTTGCCAGGTAACTGTGGAGTGGAGCTTAGACAAAATGTTAACAGAAACTAACAGAGAGATCCAAATTTAGACAATATGCAGATTGTGAGAGACCTTGCAATATTCAGTTGTAATTGGGATATCTTCATCAAAACCCTCCCCTCAGAGATCAGGGAACTAAGTGGACAAGGGCAGAAGTATGGAAGACACCAAGGAAATGAGACTTTCTGAACACAGCGGAAACATCACACATATGGACTCACAACGGAGACTGAGGAAGAATGCACAGGGCATACACAAATCCAACACTGTGAGGGGGAAGTGGGTATAAGCACCCATCCCTAAGCAAGATACTATTTCTGGTAGACAACTGCTTGCAAAGGAAAAATTTTCTCCAATGGGGTCTCACTGGATGTACAAACCGCACTTAAAGGTAGATGGCTGAATGAGAATTAATTCAAAGGTCATTTTCGCATATTTTTTGCTGTTATTGTTACATAATGCTTTGGAAATTTTTTTACCATACTGGTTTTTTTTTTTTTTTGCTTGTACACTATGGTTTCTGATCTCCTGTTTCTATGGCACACACACATGCTTCTTTTGTTTTATTCTGGATATTTGTTTTACCTTTTTCTTTTCTAAATATAGATAAAGGAAGGGTAGAGTTGGATAGATGGGGAGGTTGGAGGATCTGGGAGGAGAAAGAGGAGGAGAAACTGTGATAAGAATATATTCTAGGTCAGGCAGTGATGGTGCAAGACTTAAATCACAACACTTGGGAGGTAGAGTCAGGCGGATTTCTAAGTTTGAGGCCAGGCTGGTCTACAAAGTGAGTTCCAGAACAGCCAGGCCAGGATTACATAGAAAACTAATATATATACATATATTCATTCAGTCTATGGAAAATTATTTTAAAAAACAAAACAAAAGCAAAAAAAAAAGCAAAACAAAGAAAAACAGAGCTATTCTTAAAACTATGGTCAGAAAATGTTCACAGTTATTAATGCTTAAAACTTAATTTCTTTTCTGTTACAGCCAGGTCTTACCAGAGTACTAAAAGTGGTTGTTAGAAAGTTCTATGATGCCTTACAGAACACACCTGCATAAAACTGTGCCTCACAGATCTCAGCTGCCACTTATCCAAACTGGAGCTCAGTTCAAAGCAGAAGAGTCTAAGCTTATCCCCGGGCTCACAGTACAAGTTGGCAAATTGTCCGTAGACCACCACTTCCATCCTCCCCGTTCTATCTTCTATTCCGTAGTAAGTGAATTTACCCCTCATTGTTTTCTGAAAAAGAAAAACAAAACCACTCATCTTCTGAGGACTGTGCCAGGGCTTGAGACATCTAAGAGATATATAAACAGTGTTAGCCAGTCTCTGATATGGAAAATGCAGTCCTAGGTTTAGAATTCTGGGAACAAGACAGCCTGAAGCATTTTGGTTCATAAATCCTGTCTTAGGAAATATCTCTCAAGATTTTCTTATTTAAGGTCTTTCTCTGATGGACTATTCTAGGAAAACTTGCCTTGTACCACACGGGTCGAGATGAGAGTTCTTCAGGAGTCCAAGTAGAGAAAAATCAGAATAAAGCTGAATGCATTGTGGGTGTCTTAGGCAATGCCACCGGAACTGAGAAGGGTGACTTGTGGCTCACTGCAAGTCTGAGCCTGCTCAAGTCTCCATTAACTAGATGCCGCTCTCTCTATGCTTATATATATTTACTCTATTCCAAGTACTACAAACATTAAATCTGCACCACCCAATTCTGCTTTCCTCACTTGTATTTGGTTTACTTTGTTAAACTGTACTTACATAGTCACAAACATGCTACACAGAAACAGCATGGATAAAGGCAGGACTCCACTGGTCAATATGTACGACAGAATGTATGGCCATACTTTAAACAATGCTTGGGTCTTCTTAGCATGATGTTTGCAGGGGAAATGCTACTGAAAGATACACCTCAAGTCTAAGAATTCCTCAATCCACTCTACATTTGTATCCCCTGCCTTAACATGCGATTAAAAACAAAACCCTGTAAATCTCTAGTCTGTTATACTTGCTTTTCTTAAGATCTCAAATAGAGCTTTCTTGCTCAGCAATCACTTGATAAATCTAAACCAAATCAGAATGGCTAAGATCATGAAAACACTGGACAGCAAATCCTGATGTGATTGTGAGGGATCCCAAGTTCACTGTGGACGACATTGCCGATGGGAAAGGCCCTCTACAAATCAGTGTGGAGAATGCCCCAAAAGATAAACTGCATCTTCCATATGACCATTGCTTGCCCTATGCCCCAAAGAATTGACACTCTACTCCATAAGCAACTCTTCAGCCATATTCGTTACTGATTTATTTACAATAGCTCTGAGACGATGACAATCTAAATGTTCTCCAGTTGATGAATGGATAATGAAAATATGATGCATGTATAAAACAGAATACTATTTAGCTATAAAGAAAAATGAAAATTTCAGGTAAATGGGTGGAACTAGCAAATATGCAAATTCATGTAACATGGATCCAGAGAGACATATGTGGAGGGTCTCCACAAACATCAGGGCTAGAAGCCTGTCAATCCACAGGAGGCAGAAAGGGAATTTGGTCCAGCCCTTCTCAGAAGCTGATGTTGTTTCAAACTTTTAGAGTCTGACACTGGGCAGTTTATTTTAGGCATATTTAATTACAGTACAATTTGGGGGAAAAAAGTTTCCTGATGATAATTAACTCAATCCTATGTGTAAAAGAAAGCTTTTAAGACATGTTTACATTGAAACTCTTTACCAGGCATATATAACCTTCTCCATGAAGATGAGTTCTATTGGCTGAAAAACAATGCTCAAGGTAAGGGTTACAGAGACTGGCTGAAAGAAACTTAAAAGTCTGAGGGAGTCAGGTGTGGCCTGGCCCCACAGATAGCTCAGAGATCACAAGGCTATTAACCAACCACCTGTGCTCCATTTGTAAAGTACATGTGATATCTCCCATAGGGATGGTTTCTATTGATCAAGAAACAATGCTTTAGATAAAGGTCCAAGGAAAAAGAATCTGTTCAAAGGCCTTTACCAGTATTGACAATTAAATTGTTACTGATAAGGGTAGGGAAGAATGCAAACAAACAGCATTGTGTATTGATACAAAATATTATAAATGGATCATCACAGTGAAATGCTAGGTTTTACCAGGTTTTATGTAGAGACTCCCTCTAAAACATTTTCATGGTTATACCTTTAAGGGAATGAGAAACAACCATCCCACTCATTAAAATGAGAAATTCAATCTTCTGTTTCCTCATCAGGGAGGCCTTGTTTTCCTGTGTGCAACAAACTGACCATATTCCAGCTGCCAAGCTAAGACTTGAAATCTGAGGTTGCAAATGAAATTTTACAAAATAATTTAACAGCTTACCTCATATACTGTAAATGTTCCATTCACAAATGTTCCGGCTCTCTGTGTACACAGAGTACTAATTTTAGGTGTTGTGTTGGCCCTTTGTCTCAGGGAAGATGGGATATTCATCACATTGCTGACTTTCACCTCTGATACACAGGAGGTACTGTATATCTCTAGAAACCCATTGTAGCTGTTATAATCTGAGATGTCAATGACTTTCTTGGGGATGAACTTTTCCTCAAAGGCTATGTCAAACACCTTCACTCTGAAGAATTCAGTCTCAGTAGCCACGGTGGCATGGAACATTCTTTTGTCTTCTCTCATGTCATATGTGAACGGCTCTGTTGCTTTTAAAACCATCACTCGTTTGGAACCTTGCTGGTAACCATCTTCTTCAGAAGGTTGTTTGGGTACATTCTTCAGTCTTTGTTTCTGCATAGAATGTACACAGGAAAACCAGGCACAGTTAAAACAGCCCCTAAGGAATAGCAATGTTAGGCAGTGTGAAGAAATCTAAGCAATGCTTAATATGCTGACATAGGAGATATGAAATGAATGGAGATCTGGCAGTAACTCCAGCATGTTGTAATTACTCACAGTAGGTACGTAAGATCCATTAATACTTTGGTGGTGTTTGCCCATACACTTGAGGTCTTGTGAATGCTACAGAAATTGTCTCCCTGTAAGCTTCACTACAAGTCTAATGAGCATAACAGCACATTTTGAAAACTTAGGTTACAAATCGTTTCACACACACAAACACAAAATTAGCACTGACTTTTAAAACACTTAGGTAGCCACTGGAAGCAACAACCCAAGGGCTCTGCTGATTTGAATAATTCAAATGAGAAGTTCTTCCACTTGTATATGATCTGCCCTGGAGAAGAATCCTGGATTTGTAATAGAAAGGGTTATTTGACCACCAAGCAGCATTCCAAAGACTGCATAGTCCTCCCCCTCCCTCCTTCCCTCTTCCCTCCTTCTTCTCTTTCTTTCTTTTTCTTTCTTTCTTTCTTTCTTTCTTTCTTTCTTTCTTTCTTTCTTTCTTCCTTCCTTCCTTCCTTCCTTTCTTTCTAGATTTATTATTATTATTATTATTATTATTATTATTATTATTATTATCATTATTATTATTATACATAAATACACTTCAGCTGTCTTCAGTCTTCAGATGCACCAGAAGAGGGTGTCAGATCTC
>NC_034594.1:146016691-146036858 GCF_900095145.1 Mus pahari
TTCTTTCTTTCTTTCTTTCTTTCTTTCTTTCTTTCTTTCTTTCTTTCTTTCTTCCTTTCTGTGTGTCTGTGTGTCTGTCTGCCTCTCTCTCTCTCTCTCTCTCTCTCTCTCTCTCTCTCTCTCTCTCCTTCTCTCTTTCTGTGTGTGTGTTTGTGTATGTGTGTATGTATGTATGTATGTATGTATGTATGTATGTATGTATATGTGTGTGTCTTTCTGTGATAGGGTCTCTCTAGTTCACCACCGGGTATCCCTAACAAGCTGTCCTATGATGATCTGCAGATCCTCCTTTTAGTGCCTCCAGTCTCTGCTTTGGGGCACACTGGGATTATACACAAGGATGTTCTGGTGTCCAGCTTTTACATAGGTTCTGGTGACCCCAATTTAGGTTGTAAGACTTTTGTGGCAAGTGCTTTCACCCATTGAGAACATCCCCCGCCGGGCGTGGTGGCGCATGCCTTTAATCCCAGCACTTGGGAGGCAGAGGCAGGTGGATTTCTGAGTTCGAGGCCAGGTTGGTCTACAGAGAACATCCCCCAGGCCCACTTAAATAAATTTTAAAAACATACACTGCAGAAAATTTTGTGAATTGTGAAACAAATCTGGTATGTAAAAGATATTCTGCAAATATGTAACAAAAGAGAAAACTACCTAAATAAGCCCATATCACACAAGGAAATAGAAGAAGTCATTATAAACCTCCCAACCAGAAGAAGCCTAGGGCCAGATGGATTTAGTGCAGAATTCTACCAGAATTTCAAAGAAGATCTGATACCAATTTTCCTCAAAGTATTCCATAAAATAGAAACAGAAGGAATACTAACAAACAAGCCACAATTACTCTGATACATAAACCTTACATGGACCCAACCAAAAAGGAGAACTTCAGACCAATCTGGCTTATGAATATTGATGCAAAAATACTCAATAAAATTCTTGCAAACCGAATCCAAGAACAAAGCCATCATTCACCACTATCAAGTAGGTTTCATCCCAGGGATGCAGGGTTGGTTCAATATATGGAAATCCATTAACATAATCCACTATGTAATCAAACTCAAAGAAAAAAGTAACATGATCACCTCCTTAGATGCTGAAAAAGCATTTGACTAAATACAACACCCCTTTATGTTAAAAGTATTAGAGAGATCATGAATTCAAGGCCCATACCTTAACATAATAAAAACAATTAACTGCATACCAACAGCCAATATCAAATTAAATGAAGACATACTTTAAGCAATTCCACTGAAATCGGGGACAAGACAAGGATGCCCCCTTTCCCCGTATCTATTCAACATAGTACTCGAAGTGCTAGCTAGGACAGTATGACAACAAAAAGAGAGATCAGGGGGATACATATTGGTAAAATAGAAATAAAGGTATCACTATTTGCAAATAATATGATAGTATACATAAGTGACCCCAAAAATTCTACCTGAGAACATCTCCAGCTGATAAACAACTTCAGCAAAGTGGCTGGATATAAAATGAACTCAAATAAATCAGTAACCTTCCTGTCTGAAAGATGGAAATGAAGAGGAGCCTGTGGAAAAGAAAGTCCAGCAACAGGCCCAAAGTGGAATCCATCTCAAGGGGAGGTCCCAAGGCCTGCCACTATTACTGAGGATATGGAGCACTTACAAAAAGGGACCTATCATGACTGCCCTCTGAAAGAGCCAACAAGCAGCTGAAAGAGTCAAATGCAGTTATTTTTACCCAACCAATGAACAGAAGCAGCTGACCCCTGTTGTTGAATTAGGGAAGGCTGAAAGAAGCTGAGGAGAAGGGCGATCCACCAGTCTTAATTAATATGGACCCCCAAGACCTTTTAAACACTGAACCACCACACAGACAGCATACACCAGCTGATATGAGGCCCCCAACCCACACACAGTAGAGGACTTCTGTGTTCATTCAGAGATGATGCACCTAACCCTCAAGAGACTGGAGGCCCCAGGGAGTTTAGAGGTCAAGTGGAATCAGTGGTGGGAGGCATCCACATTGACACTGGGTAGGGTGGGGAGGAGGTGTGGATGTGGGGCAGTCAGAGGGTGGTTAGGGAGGGGCAGGGACTAGAATATGGACTGTAAAAAATGAATTATAAATAAAATTAGATTAAAAAAAGAAACTGAGAATATATTTTATATTTCTACATCACATTTTACTCTGAAATACCACACCTATAGTAAAAAAAAAAAAAAGATGAAAGCCAAAATAACAAAAAATATAAAACTAAATAAGTGTTTAATTGTGTCCCTTAAAGAACAAGGGTGTATAGGTGTTCAATGAATTGTAGGTTTTCTTAATGCAGCAGAGCATAAGAGGAATATAAAATGAATTTACGGAAGAACCTCAAATCGTATGTTTAAAATAGATAAGTGACTTATTTCAATAAGACAGCATACATCATAGAGGGTTAATGGGAACATCTTCCAAGATTATGTTAATTTTTGTCATCGTTATATCATGAGAATAGCCAATCATTACCTTGGGTGGTGTTCCTGGAGACAGGGACATGGCAGGAAAACTCCTGGACACTGTTGCGGAAGACACCTGAGGGGTATTATTGTAACTGCTGGATACTGTGGCTGCAGACACCTGAGGACTATTACAGCCATGGGCCATTGTTGCTGGGGTCATTTGCAAGGTCTGAATACTGCTGGACACTGTTGCTGGAGTCATCTGAGGGTTATCACAATGGACAGGTCCTCTTGCTCCAGTTATCTTAGGACTACTACAACCATTGCTTATTGCTGCTGGAGTCCGTCGCAAGGTCTGGGCACTGCTGGGCACTGCTGCTCGAGGAATCCAAAGGGACTGGGCACTTCTGGGTACTGTTGCTGGAGTTAACTGAGGGCTATTGTAACTGCTGGATACTGTTGCTGCAGATACCTGAGGACTATTACAGCCATGGGCCTTTGCCGCTGGGGTCATTTGCAAGGTCTGGACACTGTGGAACACTGTTGCTGGAGTCACCTGAGAGTTATTGTAGTGGACAAGTCCTCTTGCTCCAGATATCTTAGGACTATTACAACCACTGCTCATGGCTGCTGGGGTCTGTCGCAAGGTCTGGGCATTGCGGGGCACTGTTGCTGGAGTCACTCGAGAGTTATTGTAACTGCTAGATACTGTTGCTACAGACACTTGAGGCTGGACAGGTGCTCTTGCTCCAGATACCTTAGGACTTTTACAACCACTGGTCATTGCTGCTGGGGTCTGTTGCAAGGTCTGGACACTGCGGGGCAATGCTATTTGAGGGATGCAAAGGGACTGGACACTGCTGGGCACTGTGGTTTGGGTAATCTGAGGGGTACTGTAACTGTTAGATCCTGTTGCTGCAGACACCCGAGATGTATTACAACCACTGGTTATTGTTGCAGGGGTCATTCCCAAGGCCTGGCCACAACTGGGCACTGTTGCTGGAGTCATCTGAGGACTATTATGACCACTGGTCATTGTTGCTGGGTTCATTCGAAAGGTCTGGGCACTGCTGGGCACTGTAGTTTGAGGAATCCGAGGGGTTTGGACCCCGCTGGGTAACCTTGCTGGGGTCACCTGAGGTTTAATGAAACTGCTGGTTGCTGCTGCTGCGGGCACCTGAGGACGATTATGACCACTTGCCTTTCTAGCATGAGTCATCTGAATGGCCTGGACTCTGCTGGGCTCTGATTTTGGAGACTCCAGAGTAGTTTGGTGACTACGAGGAAGTGTTGAGGTTGCCTGACAGGTCTGGATGGTCTGGATGCTGATGGAGGCTGTCACTGGAGGCATCTGAGAAGCCGTGACAGAGGAGGAACATGGTGCTGAAGAACCCTGAGATGTTGCCAGTATGGTGGACGGTATTTCTGTAGGCTCCAGGGTCGTCTGGAGACTGCTGGAGGCTGTTGTTGGAAACCTCTGAGGAGTCAGGGGTTCACGCTCAGCCTGGCTTGTGCTGGGTGCTGAAAGTAAGGGAAACTTAGGCTCTTCCTCAAAAAACTGTGTTGTCATGGTATCAGGTGATTCACGGACAGTGTCTTTGCTTTCCTGAAAGGAAAGAGTTTTGAAAAAATCTTTGTATCCTAATAAAGAGTTTTCAAAAAATCAGATCAAACACATCTTTGTCTTTTTCCCCTTCATAAATACTTCTGCTCTGCCAGTGTCCCTGGCATAACTACCCCACCTCAGTTGGACTGCATGAGGCATCTTTAGATAACATGTAGGTACTTTCCTTTCCAATCAGAATGTCTCTTAGAAACTTGGGCACTAAATGACACTGGTCTGGCTCAGAATACTGACTCTGCATATCTTATAAAACGGAGAAAAGGGAACCTGGTATTATTCGACTCAGAGTTACTGGATGGGAGACAAGCCATACAGCAAAACTGGCTTCCATTTGTGGGTTTTTCTCCCCTTAGCTTCCCAAGGAAACCATGCCAAATTGTCTGCTTTGGGGGACACAAGAATCTCCTTCACTCTCTTTCAGGTGATCTGATGAGAACTGCGTAACAGGTTCCCTGAGATAATGGACCACAGAGTTAAATTTTCAGGAGATCGGATGGAGCTCAGTTGATACAGTATGTGCCTAGTATGTGTTAGGCAGGGCTCGTTTTAATATTTGCTTAGGTTAAGGACTGTGGCAGAATCTTTCCCTAATGAATAAAGATTTCAAGGAGCCAATCAATGGGTGAGTAGTTGGGACTTCACAGTTGGAGAGAGGAAGGGGGGAGGCAGGAGAAAGATTCTTGCTTTTGGACCTGAGAGAGCTTGGAGGACAAAATGTAGGTAGTGGAGGCCCCCGGTTCAGGAGGCAGATTCGCCCGGATCCATTACTGGAGGATTTATAACTTAGAATAGCTTACAAATTAGGATGCTAGTTGCTGAGCCGAGAGATTGCATTACCTGCTGATTCTAAACTAAGATTGTGTGGGGTTTTCCTTCACCTGGTGATGCAGCTGGGTCCCAGAGAAAGGAATGGTGGCAGGGCACAACAGCCAGCCGGGAGAATTTGGAAGCATGGGGCTTGCTTGGCAATGACCCTCCATGGGACCTCAGTGGAGAGATTTCAGGGCTCTGAGTCAGAGTCAGTCAGGCTGAGAAAAGCCCGGCCTGCCCACCACTGCTGCCTTGCTGGTGGTAGCATGAATTATTATTTTAATATTTTCCACAACAAAGGTCCTTTAAATATAAGGACCATATATATTTGGTTATATGAAACTACTGTATATATGAATACAAACACACATAGAATAAGTATGTGTACATAAGGCAATACATATGTTTAGGACCTTTTAATATACTTATATAAACTTATAGGAGGCATAATACTTAAATGATTCTAAACTTAGCTTTAAGAGTAAAAAGTAATAAAAATGAGATCATGTAAAAACTTTAACTGCCATGTTAATTATCACTGTTTTCTTTGTTTTGGATCACTCGGTATGTAAGTCTTCTGAGAAATAGAAGAAAGAAATACATGCACCCAGCAATGGTAATTTGACAAAGAAAGCCAGACCAGCGAAAAGATGGGGCTTTGGTTCTTCTGCAGATAATGTAGGAGGCATAGTAAACAGTAGGAGAGATGAAGGGCTTTGCTTAAACAGGTCAGATTGCTAAGGACTGTGCAGATTTGCTGCCCAGAATCACATCCACTGCATGATTTGCCAGTGTATTTGTAAAATATAGTCATTAAAAAGTCTTTGCTCAAACAAGCAGACAAAAACAAAGAAAAAGGAAATAAAATAAAATAGTTGATGTCATCTAAACAAAACTAATTATTTATGGCCTTACCTTTAGGCTTAGATATGTTTTAATTATATTATCATTACTTATGAAGTCAGATAATTAGATGTGCACATTGATTTTACATTCCAAGTAACAATAATTAAAATGCCAAAATATTGGTCATATAGAGATTCCTGGTATGATAGAATTCAATAAAGTAAACATTTGTAAGTGGTTGTCAGGGTTTTAAAATGTACACTAAAAGAATGAATGGCTGAGAGATTGAATGATAAGCTCTTTCAAGATTTTTATCACTGTGAAGAAGTCTGGAGTATCTTGAATGAATAGACCATAGAGTTAATATTTCTGTCAATCAAGTTGTAGTTCACCTGGTAGGTAGAATGCTTGCCAAGTATAAAGGAAGCCCAATCATAACTCTTTACATAACTTAAATGTATTTAAAGGTAAAGTGTCTTAAATGATCAAATGATGTGATAGTCCTGGTTAAATGAAACTACTATATGTAGCCTGTTAAGATCATAAATTATTTCTTTTTAACCTATACCTTGTCAAGAGCAAAAGCTTCTCACTGAGGTCTTCATAGAATCAATTGATAAGGTGATGATTGATTTAGACATATGATGGAATTGAGGAGGCTTCAGATTTTTTGTAGTTTATTTCCCTTTTTTTAAAGGAAAAAAATGCATACATTTTTTTTACTTCTAATGAATCATCTTCTCTTTTGTGTATTAGAGATTGAACTTGGGGTCTTTTGTGTGCCAAGCTAGGTTCCACTATGAGGTTTTATCCTCAGTTCTTGTCATGTTTTTAAAAATTGTATGAAGAAAAATGATTTTCATCCCAGGATAATTAATTCCATGTTACTGGATTCTGAGTCTATTGAATCCTTGGGAACTGAACTTTCTGAAAAAATGTCCAGAGAAGAGCATAGGATCATCTCGTTCAGGAACAGAAAGACTTCATGTACATCACTACTCTGTGCACATTTCCTTGGTGGGAGAACACCTACATTTAGAAAGTACAAGTTGAGTTTAATGTCCTTCTGACAGGCTTTGGAAGGTCATATCTTTAAACTGACTGCCAATTTTACAAATGTTATCAAAAGGAAGAATGAGGGGTTGGAGATGTGACTTATGGGACAAGAATATTTGCTACACATACATGGGGTCCTAAGATCGAATCACAGCATCCTCATAAGAATCTGGGCTTTCTGTATGTGACTCAAGCACTGTGAAAGGCATAGACAGGATGGTCTCTGAGGCTTGCTGCCTATAGCTCCAGGTTCAGGGAAAGACTCTATCTTAAAGGAGTAAGGCAGAGAGTAATTAAGCAGAGTATTTGAAGTCCTCCTTTGACATCAGTGATATCATGCACACACATGTATGTAAATCACACACACACACACACACATACACACACACTCACAAAGCCATTATTGATTTTATATATTTGTTACAGAAAATTATAATGAAGTACACATTAGTCCTTCAGTTTTAAAACAAAATGAGTAACCAGAAATTATGTATAAGTTCACCCTTCATTTTGTTTCAGCTAGGTCCTTAGCACACAAGGGGGGCTTAGACTAAGTACTCAGAGGAAGGCCCTGGAGAGAACAAGCTTAGTGGATGCTCTTTCAGTGAGATCATAGACAGTGTACCTCTGAAGAAGCTGTCACCATAGCTGGTTCTACTTCCCAAACTTCCATCATGCTGGAGGTAATTGGGAGTGGACTGGATCCCGATATTATTTTGGTTTTATTTTTAACTGATGAAATAAAGAAAAGACAATTAATATATGAAGCTCTCCTGTAGCAAGACAGCTGAAGTCCTTTTATTGCATTTGCTTCCTGCTTATGTCTCAGTATATTTCCTGCCCCTGCCACCAACAATACAGACACAGGAAATGACTCTGGGTTTCCTTGCTCTTCTCAGGTACAACTGGCATGACACTCTTTCCTCCCAGAGACTTCTATGCATCCCAGCCTAGTCCCATCTCAGCCTTTTAACCTATTGTTTGCTTTTAAGAATATAAGATTTACATGACTATATGACAGATTATCTTCTATAGGTCACCCCAAATTAGAGAATTAGAGGATGAAAATGTAACCAGTCCTGGATGTAACAGAGTCTTAACAGTGAACTTCCATTGCTTACCCTTTGGGCTCCTTTTTATTTTCTTGAGACAGGATCTCACCATGAACCCCAGGCTAGGCTTAAATTATAGGTCTCTCTGCCCAAGTCTGCTAAGTGCTAAGATCACACATGTGAGGCAACATGCTTATCTTTTTTTCCATTTATTTTGAACCCAGTAACTTTATAAAAGGGAACTTCACATCTCTTAGATTCAGGATTCTACTTCAATGTAGGCTCACACTTGTTGCTGGTAGACATACTAATGATTGTATTTCTTAATTTGGAATTGTGGAAAATTGTAAATGTGGTATTTAATTTTTTTCTTTATATCTTTCTACTCATTCCACCATATTGGAAGACACTGTTTCTCCAAACAGCTTCTATTTTTGTTGTTTTCTTTCCTTTACCCACCCCATAGACATCTATCTCCGAACCCATTACAGTTCTTTGTAGGAAAGGAGTTCCCTAAGTTTCCACCATTTAAACTGGTGACATTTTATAGGTCCTGATGTACACACTGGGGAAGAGACTTATCAGCTATGTCACTGCAAGGAGCTACCCAGGTTAGGGAGGGTAGGGAAAAAGTGGGCATCGAGACTGCTTCTCTCTTACCTTTCTCCATCTCTTTTCTAAGTATATCAACACGATCTGCAAGATCTGGAATATTTTCGAATACTTCTATCAGTTTGCTCAATCCAGCATCCTCTGGGAACTTTTCTTCCATTAAGTCAGCAATCTTAATTCTGTCATAATCATCTTGCATTTTCTTAGTCAGTTTTAGGTCATGGATCAGTAAGGACTTAAGTACTCTAAAGTTATAATCATTCATATATTCTAATCCAGACAGAAGAACAATTTTCTTGTAGTAATTCACCATGTCTCCAGTTTGGGAACAAGCCTACAAGAGAATAACAGTAGAATGAATTATACACATAAGGAGACTATTATAAATACAGAGCATATCTAGGTGAGAGAACAACCCTTGACATGGTGTTACCCGTAGCTGTGTATGTGAAAAAAAAAAAATGGAGCATTGATTACTAATTGTGCCACTGTGGGAAACAATGAGTGCAGAAATGCTTGGTTAGTAAATAAGTCTAAGGAACTCTTCCCTGTTGATGGTGATAGCTGAGTGAGGTCGGTGTAGATGGTTATGGGAAAGCATGGAAATCAGTGTTAGTTACAGTGTATAGAGGGTGGGCTGTGAAGGTTGAAAGCCCAGGTCCTTTTTTCCATTGTGTATTGATCCTGGACCTTGGTTCTTCTCCCATTCTTCTTTCTTTCTCTTTTAAAAATTGTTTATTGTTTTATTTATCTGTTTATTTGCCAATTGTTCTCCTCCCATCTGGTTCACCGTCACAGAGTCCCTCCTGCCATCCTGCCTCCCCTTTGCCTCTGAGAGGGCAGTACCCCCTCCCCAATATTCCTCCATCCTGATGCATCAAGTCTCTGCACAATCAGGCACATCCTCTCCCAGTGAGGTCAGAAGTGGCAGCCCTCTGCTACATATGTGACAGGGGCCTAGGGCCAGCATGCTTATGCTCTCTGCTTGGTGGCTCAGTCCCTGGGAGTTCCCAGGGGTCCAGGTTAGTTGANACTGTCTTTATTTGGTACTAGAACCTGCCCCTAGATATCCCCCAGTGACTTCCTGACTTGCCGATGCTCAAGTGGCTTATCTATAAATGGTCTGTGTGTTCTCTCAATGTATAGGAATGGGTGTTGGCTACAACAGGATGAATCTGGCCCAGGCATAGACTCTAGTCCACTTGGCTCTTTGTTAAGCAGTGTCCATTAGCATCCTGTCTCACCATGGCTTAGATCTTATTTTCTGTGTCCCTGGTATTGGCATTTTGCTAAGTACTTTCTAGTGCCAGAGGGCAGCATTCACTGGAGGGAATTATTTCAATAGCTACTTGCTTTTTCTCCTTTTGGACTTGACTTTTTAAAATGGAGTTTCCTTGCTCATAGTGCCAGTTTTCTCTGTATAGGCTGTGTTTAAATGCTGCTAAAATAAGCTAATAGCTGACCAGTTTCTTTAAAAAAATTTTTTTCTACTTCTTAACATACTTCAGAAGTCCTTGGATAATCTGCTTCTTTTACATATGGTTCTTTTATATTTGTAATATGACACACTTCGGAATACACAGCATCCATTCCCTTAGCATGCTCTGTGAAGTAGATGGTGTCCTTTTCATCACCATTTGTGCATTGCTTTCTCTGTCTGCCATCTATGATAATCTTTAAGAATCAACTGAGACTTTGCCTTCTGGAAATTCCCAAAATTCTCCCACTAGACTAAAGTTCCTTTTCTATACATGATTAGGAGTTTCTGTACATCCTTAATAACTCTCGAGGATGTATTCAATCTGCTATTTGCTTAAAGATGTAAGTCATTTTAGTTATGGGTTATTTTATCCATCTGTCTGTCTCTGTCTCTCTCTGAATCTCTCTCTCTCTCTCTCTCTCTCTCTCTCTCTCTCTCTCTCTCTGTGTGTGTGTGTGTGTGTGTGTGTGTGAGTGTGTATAATATTCTAATCAGCGTCCTAAATGTTCTCAGACTACTAACATTTTTCAACAGCATTGTCTGGCAGACAGGGTTTAGAGGATGAAATGCAAGTCTACAAAGAGTAATAGAACATTGACTGTGAAGAACACTAAAGAAGATCAGGTCATATGAAAGACCATACTATCTAGAGCAATCTGCTTTCAGCAAAACAGTGGAATGGTTTTATATTACAATGACCTAAGATAGTACAAACCCAAAGAGTTTCAAAAATTTGAAGGTTGTATTTTATGATTTTTGACAATAAGCTTATGCCAAAATATTAACTGATTTGAAATGACAGGAGATCTTGATATTTTTGATATACTCTGCTTACATGTAAATGCTCATTCTTTGCTGTTAAAATATTACTGTTTTGAAATTTTTCAATAATGATGTCAATCTCAACAATATTCAGTAGCATAGTATTTCGGTATTTACATTAAAACGAATCTTCAGCCACCAAATCCTAGATATCAAAGTATAGTCATCCCCAATGGTGCAAAGAGGTACCCAAAACTTACCCTACATAAAACAAAAACTGAGAATGAGTGTTTGAATGTAGACCAATTCACACTCAGAGAAGAAGGCCTCAACAGTATTCTCTGGCATCAGCACCTCGGCAGTTTCAGATGAGCTAATGTACCGGGAACCGCTCTTGGAAGTGTGGTAAGAAAATTGTATGTGCAGTGAGAGCTCCTCAGAGTAAAACATAAGCAAGGAGAAAACTGGGTGAGTCTCTGCCCCAGGAGTGAAACTCTCCTCAGAGAGAGGAGAGACAGGAAGAACATCAACAGGACCACTGAGGGAGGAAACAACATAAGCTCAGTAATGTTGTTATCTTAAGGTGTTAGCCGCTTGAGTTATAAAGAGAAGGCAAGAAAAGAAATGCAGATGTCTCATAAAAGAAATGACCATAATAAAATCCAGAAAATTGTGTCCTCAACCTACCCTGCAGGACCTAACATAATTTGTTAACTAACATCCTTTGTCATATTTTCTTTAACACATGCAATTAAATGTTACCATTAATACATGCATTCATGAAAATTATAAAATAAATCCTTTTTATAGTAACTAAAAAGAGCCAATTTTGTATATTAGCATTGTCTTAATTAGAACCAAAAATAAAAATTCTTAATAGAAAACCAAAAGAATGGCAATAGTTTACCTCCTAGAAATAGATAAGTGTTCTAATAATAGAATTGTCTAATAATAACTTAAAAACCAATTTTTTATGCATGATTTAGGAGGATTTATCTTAGTTTCTAAGTGAACAGTGTCTTAACATTTGTAAAATCTTAGAAAGTCTGAGCAGCATAATTAATATACCTAATAAGTAATAGACAAACCATCGTGCACAGAGGGTCTTCCGAAGAGTCTAAAAGTGTGAAGAATGTGTCGAGTTCTAATGAACCCTCCAACTCTTTTCTACATCTTACCACCAGAATACAAAATCGAAGAAAAGTAAAAAGACAAGAAACCAAAGCAATTAACTTTCAGGATGATACAGACTAACAATGTCTACAATACCACCTCATGCACTTGATGCAGAAGTGAATGAAGAACATTCAATGTGCTTCTGAAGTCATTAAAACTCAAGATTTGCAATCACTGTGAATCTGGGACACCTTTGACCACATATGCCCACTGGTGCCCAGGCTGTGTACTGTTGCAATGCTAGATAATGCTGCTTGAGATCTAGATGCATTTTTCAACGGATATTATTACTTTATGGCAATTTTTCCTGTCACAAACTTGCCTTTTGCCCAGCCACTCACTACAACCACCAGGTTTTAAGCATTCTCCATCAAAGAAAACTAAAGCCCTCTTCTTTTTATTCGCTTATCCTGACTTACCTCTAAGAAGTGTATTTTACAATCTGAAATATGTCCCTTTTCGGCTCAGTCTTACTGGTGGAGGAATAAGGATGCCTAGCATCTTTAGGAGCCAAGGACCTGAATCCAGATACTGCAGATTCACTGCTCAGTGTAGCAGCCACCAGCTTGGCTCCCTCCTCTCTCAACCAAAGATCAACAAGGATTTCACCTGTAGTCTTGTGGATTCACAGAGCATCTACCTTCCAGAGAGAGCAGGGGCAGGGCTCACCTCTTCAGAAATGTCTTCAGTGGTATCCAGCTTTTGCAGGGCAGGAAGCAGTGAGTGAGTGAGTGAGTGAGTGAGTGAGTGAGCAAGCAACTGTGTGTGTGTGTGTGTGTGTGTGTGTGTGTGTGTGTGTGTGTGTGTGTGTGAGAGAGAGAGAGAGAGAGAGAGAGAGAGAGAGAGAGAGAGAGAGAGAGAAGATAAAAGAGTAAATAGTAAATCTCTCTGAAAGTGAACCAGAGGATTCTGTAATCTCCTGAAATTCTGAGAAAGGAAGTGTTTTCAGAGAGAGAGACCGAAACCTGACACTGGTTAGAGTCACTGCACAGAGTGCTCAGACTGAGGGGTTCTGGGTTTCTCATCCTGTGCTACTTTGTGGGGAGAGGACAAGGTTCATAGCTTTCGATTTCCTCAGAGACTGAAGCTCAAAAGTTTTCTTCCTGTGAACAATTACCAAAAAAATTCAAAGAGAGCTAGTTACACTAAGGATTTTTCTTGCATTTCTTCATAGGTACAAGATTTAGATTTAAAACCCTCATGTCCCACAGGCTTACAAAAGGATCCCTAGGAATCTTCATTCCTTTGAATGAAGGTGAAAACTTAGACCAAAAAAGCCAAGTCACCCAGCCACTTCTTTCTTTCTTGCTCAGGACAGAGACAGAATCAGGAGATCTTTACTGTGTCAGTTGTCAGCTACATGTGACTGGGTTTCAAGGAAAATCTGAGATGAAACAGCTCCTGGTTTAAGTCATTCCTGTAGCATCTATGTGTCCATTAGTAGTTCCCAAGACCTAGACTTGCCAGAGCATAATATTACAAACACACAACTCCAAGCTCCAACCTCAAATAAATAGAAAGGCATATGGCATTATCCTCCTCCCTCTTGATTGTAAAACTAAGCTGTCCTCCTTCCATGGCGAAGTTAATCATTCCTCAGTGGCTCTACATTGTTCATGGGTAAGCACAGGGACCACTGGGAAACAGTGGGAAAACGCTGAGCTGTGACTGAGATTATGGGCTGAAACAATGCTTGTCCTGCTGCATTTTTCTGGGATGGAGAGTTCAAGGACTAAGGATTGTTGTAATCCTGAAACATGGAACAAAGTGCATCAAGCAGCAGATAGCGGTATGCGAGCCTGCCAGCTGGTCTGCAAAAGAGGATAATGCCATAGCTAGGTAACCAGTCACCTGGATGAAAATGAAGGGCATTTAATTGTTTTTCAACTGCCAATCTTGGGCAGCTTCTCGATGTCTCTGCCTTTGACAGTAGAAAAGCTGGGGGCATCACCATCCCTGACCTCAAGCTTTACTACAGAGCAATAGTGATAAAAACTGCATGGTATTGGTACTGAGACAGACCTGTTGATCAATGGAATAGAAATGAAGACCCAGAAATAAAACCACACACTTCCCATCACTTGAACTTTGACATAGATGCCAAAAATATACAATGGAAAAAAGAAAGCATCTTCTAAAAAAGGTGTTGGTCAAACTGGCTGTCTGTATGTAGAAAAATGAAAATGGACCCACATGATAGAAGAATGGATACAGAAAATGTAATTCATTAACACAATGGAATACTACTCAGCTGTTAAGGATGAGGGCATCCTGAGTTTTGCAGGCAAATGGATGGAACTAGAAAATATCATCCTGAGTGAGGTAACTCAGACACAAAAGGACATGCATGACATATACTCACTAATAAGCGGATCTTAGCAAAAAAAAAAAAAAAAAAAAAAAAAAAAAAAAAAAAAAAAAAAAAAAAAAAAAAAAGCACAAAATACCCAAGATACAATCCACAGAACAAAGAACGGTCAACAAGCTGAAGTGCCCAAGTGAGGATGCGTCAGTTCCACTTGGGAGAGAGAAGAAAGCAATCACAAGTGGGGCAGGGGGGAGGGACCTGGGAGGGAAAGTAGAAGCAGTCAGTGTGGGGAGTGGGGGAAGAGGGGAACCTGATCTGGTATTAGGTGAGGGAAAAGGAATGAAGCCCTGAGCTCCTGCAGAAATAATGGAAATAGGCAACCTCGGGAGATAGGAATTTGAGGGAAACCTCCAGAATATACCAGAGACCTGAGAGGTGAGAGACTTTCAGGACTCAAAGATGAAATGCCAGATGGACAGTAGGGAGAGGGAACTTATAGAGTCCACCTCCAGCAGGAAGACAGGACGTCAAGTGAGGGAGAAGGGTACTGTCCCACAGTCACAACTCTGACCAATAATTGTTCTTGTCTGAAAGAATGACAAGGATAGAAATGAAGAGGAGCCTGAGGAAAAGAAGGTCCAGGGAAAGGCCAAAAGTGGGATCCAGGTAAAGTGAAGGTCTCAAGGCATGACATTATTACTAAGGCTATGAGGTGCTCACAAAAAGGTACCTAGCATGAGGACACTCAGGAAAACCCAACAAGCAGCTGAAAAACTCAGATGCAGATATTTGCACCCAACCAATAGACAGAAGCAGCTGACCCCTGTTGTTGAATTAGGGAAGGCTGAAAGAAGCTGAGGAGAAGGGCGATCCTGTAGGAGGACCAGCAGTCTCAATTAATCTGGAGACTGTACCACTCGGGGGTCCATCCCATACTCAACCACCAAATGCAGACACTATTGCATATGCCTGCAAGATTTTGCTGAAAGGACCCTGATATAGCTGTCTCCTGTGAGGCTATGCCAGTGCCTGGCAAATAGAGAAGTGGATGCCCATAGTCATCTATAGGATGGAACACAAGGCCCCCAATGGAGGAGCTAGAGAAAGTACCCAAGGAGCTGAAGGCATCTGCCACCCTATAGGTGGAACAACAATATGAACTAACCACTATCCCCAGAGTTCGTGTCTCTAGCTGCATATGTAGCAGAAGATGGCCTAGTCAGCCATCATTGGGAAGAGAGGCCCCTTGGTCTTGCAAACTTTATATGCCCCAATACAGGGGAATGCTAGGGCCAATAAGTGGTTGTGAGTGGGGGGGGGATAGGGGACTTTCAGGATAGCATTTGAAATGTAAATGAAGAAAATATCTAATAAAATAATAAAAAAAGAAAGTGATGATTATCAACGTGCAAGCAGCATAGTGAACATGAAAGAGACAGGATCAGAAGAGAAACTCCACATGTTATATATTATTACAAACATCAACTGTAAAGAACAAAGAAAAGACATTAAAAGTTGCAGTTGAAAAAGACTAAGTCACTTACAAAGGCAGACCTATTAGAATAACTCTTGATTTTCAATGGAGACTCCAAAATGAAAGGTCAGGGCAAATGTTCTACAAAGTCTGAAAGACCACAGATGTCATCCTAGACTGCTAGTCACATAAGTATTTTTATATATTGCTGCATCTAATCTGACCCCTATAGATTAAAGCTGCAAGTTAACAATAGAAACAACAAGAATATGTATATGTATAATGTATAATGTATATGTATATATAACAATCTACAGAGAAAGAAAGAAAACATTTCATGATAAAAAATTTTTTTTAGTAATTTCCCTCTACTAATCCAGATCTATAGAAAACACTACAAAACTTCAAAAACTTTAATATGAAAACTTAATACACCCAAGATAGTATAAGGAATAAATAATCCAAAAACACTTCATCAAAAGAGGGAAAAAGCCACTATAACAAATAATTAATAAATAAATAAGAAATTAATGTTATTCAGTAATCATTCTCAATATTAATGGTCTCAATTTCTCCAATAAAAAGACATATTCTAACAAATTAGATTAGAAATCAGAATCTATTATGCATTAAAGAAAAACATACTCTACCATCCAAGATTCTATCATAAATTTATGGTAGAAAATGGAAAATGGTGTTCTAAGTAAATGGTACCAAGAAGCAAGCCAGGTGTGAAAGTTATTTTAATATTTAATAAAGAGACTTTGAGTCAAAACTAATCATAAGTAAAAAGGAAGGACATTGTATAATCATTAAGGGAAATCATACCAAGAAAAAATTGTAAGCCTTAACATTTATGTACCAGATATAATGGTATTCAATTTCATTTAAAAAATACTATAGCTAAAATTATATATTGAGCCTAACAGTGATAGTGAGTGACTTCAAAGTGCAACTCTCACCAATAAACAAGTTATCCAGACAAAAATTAACGGAAAAATTTTTGAGTAAAGTAATATCATAAATCAAATAGGCTTAACAGACATCTGCAGAAAATGCTATCCAAATGTGAATGACTATACTTCTTTTTCAGAAGTCCATGGAACTTCTATCAAAATTTACCACATATTGGAACATAAAGCAAGTCTTATCAGATATTGAAAACTTGAAATAACACCCTGCATTTAATTTGACCACCCCCGCAGTGATTAAAACTGCAAGTCAACAATAGAAACAACAGCAAATATACAAACCCATGTTTTGGGGGTTGGTCTTGTACATTGTGTATTCAGATGCTGATTTTTATGCTTAGACATCTGTCTACAGTCCAGATGATGGCATAATCAAGTATCTCTGATCTCGTTGTTAGGTAAAATTTGTTCTTCATCATCTCTGATGGGATAATAAAGAGCTGATTCAGCTTATGATTGGGCAGAGGAGAGAGGAAGAATGAACTTGAGATCCCAGTCAGAGTCCCAGGTGGAGAGAAAGTAGAGAAGACCACACACAGAGAGAAATGAGTGACGAGAACATGTGGTGGGACCAGGAGGGTTTGCCATGAAGTAGTGATGAGCAAGTCAATATGTGGTCACACATGAACCAGAGCAAGGCAGACAAGACCAGATTGGCAAGTAATGAGGCATTTGTCTGGCTATTAGCCTCAGAGGGCTAGAATAACTTAGAACCTGCCAACAACTTATCAAAAACATATAGGTTCCTGTGTCATTTACTTGGGAGCTAAAATTGGCTAGACAGGGCATAAAACGTGTGCTGTAGCTATTTGGAAGCAAAGGAGGCATAGAAAACTCCCCATCCCCAAAGAAATGCACTACACCCATAGAAGACAAATAACTCTCTACAGGATAAAAGCTGGGTCAAAAGAGAATCAAGAAGGAATTAAACATCTTTTAGAGTTGAGTTATTAGAGAAACACATATAATAAAACTTGTGGGAACAAATGAAGGTAGTTCTAAGAGGCAAGTTCATAGCACTGCATTTCTACATCAAAAAACCTGAAGAAGTATCATATTAATAATTTAGTGATGGGTTTAAAAGCTCTAGGAAAACAAACAAGAATAAGTAGTACTCAAAAAGGATAAACAGGAAGAAGTAATCAAACTCAGGGATGAAACCAATAAAACAGAAATAATACCACAATTTACAATAAATTAATAAAATAAAGAGTTGTTTTTTTCAGAAATCAACAAGTTGGACAAATCTTTAGGCAAATCAACAAAGTAAAGTTAGAGAATAAATGGAAATTAACAAAATTAGAAATGTAAATGGAAGCATCACGACAGATACTGAAAGTTCAAAGATTCATAAGAACATACTTTAGAAGTCTATGTTCCACCAAACTAGAAAACCTAAAAGAAATGGACAAATGTTGTGTATATATATATATATGTATAAAATTCAATATGAAATAAATAATTTAAACAAATCTATTACCCGTAGGGAAATTACCTCTGTAGTTAAAAATCTCCCAATTCCAAAAATCCTAGGGTCAGATTGGTAAAGAATTTTACCAGATCTTCAAAGAAAAGCTAATATTAATACTTCTCAAAGTAGAAACTCAATGAACATCTAATTCTTTTTATGGATTTATTGTTTCCAAAATAACAAGTTCACACAAAGACTGAATTATGGAAAAACATATTGAACAACATTTTATAAGAATATAGAAAGAAAAAAATCTCAATGAAATACTTGGAAACTGAACTGAATCTGAGAACCCATGAAAATGATTATCTATCAAGATCAACACACAAAAATCAGTAACCTTCAAATGACAAACAGACTGGAAAAGAAATCAGGGAAACAGTACTTTTTACAGCATCAAAAAATAAAACAAAAAAAGGAAAAAATATAAAATGACTCTAACTAAGCAATAAAACTTATATAACTAAACTTTTCAGAAACTAGATAGAGAAATTGAAGATACCAGAATATGAAAAGATGGCCCATGTCCATGGGCTTGTTCAATAACTATTATGATGTCCATCCCATCAAAACTAAAGATTCAGTGTGAACTCCATCAAAATTCTAACATGATTCTTCACAGAATTAAAAAAAAAAACAATCTTCAACTACACACACACACACACACACACACACACACACACACACACACACACACAAAACCCCTCAGGGTAGCTAATACAATAAAAGAACTGCTGTAGCTCTCATTGTCTATATTTCAATATGTGATACAGAGCTTTAATAATAAAAACAGCATGGGCATTGGCATATAAACAGATATGTTGATGAATGGAATTGAGTTGAAGACCCAGACATAATTCCACACACTTAAAGGCATCTGATTGTTTTACAAAAATAAAAATAAATATACACAGGAGAAAATACTGAACCTTTAAAAAGTGGTACTGGTCAAACTACACAGCTGCATGTAGACATCCAATAACTATAGATCTATATCTATCACTCTACACAAAAAAATCAACTCCAAATGCATTAATAATTTCAAAATAAGACAAGATAATCCTGAATCTGATACAAGGGAAAGTGAGGAATAGGCTTGAAGTCATTGGAATGAGAAAGGACTTTCTGAATGATCCCTGATAGCACAGGTCTTAAGATCAACAGTTAATAAAGGAGACATTATGATGTGAAAAGCTTGAGCAAAGGCTGCCATCATTCTCAGCCTACAGGGTAGGAAAAATTTTTTATCAATCAAGCAGCTGACAGCAGGTTAGAACACAGAATATACAATGAACTAAAAATCTGAGCATTACAAGAATAAATAGTTCTATTAAAATGGGATATAAAAGCAAACAGAAGACTCTCAAATAATAAAACACAGATGTTGGAGAAACATGACAAGCCATCAGCATAATAGATATTAAAACTACTCTGATACTGCATTTCCCTGATGGCTAACCTTTCTGTGTTAGTTCAGCCATTTGAGTTTACTTTATTGAGAATTCTCTCTTTAGCTCTGTGCCCCAGTTTTAATTGAGCTAATTGTTTTTTTGTTTTTTTTGGTTTTGTTTTGTTTTGTTTTGTTTTGTTTTTTGATGTCTAGCTTCTTGAGTTCCTTATATATTTTGGGTATTAGCCCTCTATCAGCTGGGAAATTCCATTTAATTGTTGATCTTACTGTTTGTGCTAATGCTATTCTATTCAGAAAGTGTTTTCTTGTGCCAATGAATTCAAAACTATTTTCCACTTCCTCTTCTATCAGGTTCAGTGTATCAGGTTTTATGTTGAGGTCTTCAATCCATTTGGAGTTGAGTTTTGTGCAAGGTAATAAGTGTTAATTTATTTGCATTCTTCTACTTTCAGACATCCAGTATGACCAGCACCAAAACTTAAAGATGCTATCTTTTTATCCAGTGTGTATTTCTGTCTGCTTTATTAAAGAAAGAAAGGAAGGAAGGAAGGAAGGAAGGAAGGAAGGAAGGAAGGAAGGAAGGAAGGAAGGAAGGAGAAAGAAAGAAAGAAAGAAAGAAAGAAAGAAAGAAAGAAAGAAAGAAAGAAAGAAAGAAAGAAAGAAAGGAAGGAAGGAAGGAAGGAAGGAAGAA
>NC_034594.1:146036958-146073470 GCF_900095145.1 Mus pahari
TTCTACTCAATTTTCTATTCAGGATTGTTCTAGCTATCCTGATTGTGTGTGTGTGTGTGTGTGTGTGTGTGTGTGTGTGTGTGTGTGTGTGTGTGTGGTTTCAGAATGCCAAAGGATAATAAAGGCAAATGACAGTGGTGCTGGCTAGGAAGGAATAAAACTATGTTGCTTCTGGTGGAACTACACACACTATGGAAATTAGTGTGTACTTCCCTCATAAAGCTAAATATAGGTTTTTTTTTTTTTCACAAGACCAAGCTATCCCACTCTTGGACATATACCTAAGGACACTACATTTTTTCCACAAAGATATTTTCTCATCAATATCTCATTGCTGTTCTATTAGCAATAGTCAAAATTGAAACAGTCCATTACCTGATGAATTGATAATGAAGATATGAAGTATTTACACAGTAGAATATTATTCACCTGTTAAGAAAAAAATGTAGTCTTTAAATTTGAAGGTAAATAGCTGGAACTAGAAACAATCACTCTGAGTGAGGTAAGGCACACCAGAAAGATATTGCATGTTTTCTCTTACACATAAATATTAGCTTTTAAGCTTTAGATATGTATATTTTTACTTAGAATAACCACAGTGGTGGGATAGCTAATACAGGGCCAGGAGGATGGAGGGGATCTTCTAAGGAAGAATAAATATGATATAGCATTACAAAAATATAAAGGGGGAACTAGAATAGAGGAAAATGGGTAAGGGGCTGGGGGCAGGTTGAAATGAGGAATAGAGGGAGCAATAACTAACACGAAAGACCTTTTGAAAAGCCATGTAGAAGCCTACTACTGTAGAAGTTTCCTGAAACATATGCATATATGACAGTAATTTCTATGGAGACACCATATAATGGGGGAGTCAAAGTCTCCAGTTCCAGGTTTGGGTTACATCTCGTTTAATTCTTGGCTAAAGGGGTTCCATAGACCCCCCTCAAACATTGCTCGCTATTGCTCATTTTGATTTGTATTCTATTAGACAGAGACAGAGAGACAGAGACAGGGAGAGGGAGAGGGAGAGGGAGAGGGAGAGGGAGAGGGAGGGAGCATGGTGATGTTTGAGCACATAGGGAGATAGGTAGGATCTTGGAAAAGCCAGGCAAGAGCAAAGACTATGGAGTTTCCTCTATGAAATTTTATATTAAAAACCCAATATATGAGAAACAAGAAAAAGGAAACAGCAGAAGTGGTGGTGTGACAGCAAAGGCACATGCGTCAGAGCAGCAGTGACGTCTAGACCAATCTGCAAATGATGAGGCTGCATCTTTCCTGGAAGCTGATAGTGCAGCCAAACAGTATAAGGACAGGGGTCACAACAAGAGCAGGATTGCAGAAGGAGAGAAGATGATCAAGTACCTAAGGCCTAGTGATCTAAAGAAGAGAAATGCAGGGCCTTGCCATAGGAAAACTTCCCAAGGGCTGTTGAACTTTTGGAGCCTAAGTTCTCAGGTACTCTAAACCTTGAATCTTGAACACTGGTCACTATCAAAAACTGAAACTCCCCAAACCTAGTCTCTCCATGAAGTGAATGCTGAGCTGCTAAACCTTCAAGAGTTGGAAGAGTTCAAGAGCAAAGAGTAAGAATGGCTTAGGACTGTATACCCTTGCAGCACTGGAGGGCACCATTTGTAGCTGCTCCTTCCCACCTGCTACTTTTTCTCTCTGTCAAAATCAGAAGGTGCAAGAGCTGCCAAAGACCAGCTTTTAGAAAAATTTCTTGCATGCCCATGTGGACATCCAGGTAAAGCATGTGACCGTAAGTAGCCGAACAGTAACACCACAAGAATACGATCCTTCTTGTATACCCACCATCTGGTTTCCCTTTGTTCTGCGTCTCAAATTAACACGAAACACCAGAGGCTTCCTTCTCCATCACAGAAAAACACAGTTGGACAAAGGTCACTTCAGGTCTCTGATGTGACTAAGATCTAAGAGCTCTGTCATAGCTGTCAATGCTTCCAGGGTATCATTGCTTAGGCATACTGTAGCCACTGGGCTTATCCATCCATAAATATCCATAAATAGTGCAGAAATGCTAAGGAAGCAATAACTTATTCACCAACTGCTAAATCACTAAACTGCTAAAGGAAAGCAGTTTAGCTCTCTTCCAGCAGGCATCTAATTCCAAATTCCTCCCCATTTATTCATCACTAGATGTGCATGTGTGTAATATCCTTCTCAGGTTATTTTCAGGCTGGGAGAATTATTGGAGAATTATTAATAAGTAGGAGAATGGTTTAGGAAGCAATTAAACTGAAAGCACCTGTACTGCATATGTTCTTCTCTGCAGGAAATATATTCAGTTCTTGGTGGCAATAGTCCCCCACTGAATTCTCCTCCTGCTATATCCACCCTGAGTGGGAAAGAGCGAGAAGTGTCTGGGACTCTCTTTCCTTTAATGATGTTGCCTTTATTTAAAGGAATGTAATTCTTAGTGATCCATGGGTAAGTCTGCTGGACATGATGGTTTAAGTTTGGAACATGTAACTATGGAGATGTGTAAGAAAAACAACAGCCCAGCAGGCATTAGTTTTTCATGTCAGGTAAAGTATATCTAGGCAGGAAACCATCAAATCTTGCTATCTGGGAAAATGGAAAGCTAAGAACAATGGGAGGAGTTCTTGCAACTCTTCTCTCCCCAGGGAGAACATAGTACAAGGCACTCAATGTTGCTCAACTTGAATGACTCTGAACAATGTCATTCTTCCCATCTCTTAAAATATTTCATGTTCGTGGCAGTTTAGGGATTGCAACATCCCTGTCTTGTTTCTGAGAAAGTGGACCTTATTCATTTCTTTCTCAAATGAAAATAGTCCTGTTTCTTGCCTGGAGGATCAACCAGGATATAGCCACTGCTAAAGCCATCCCCAGGGAGATGAGTGTTGTCTCTGCTGAACGGAGTTGAGAGCTTAGGGAAACCCTCAGTGGCACAGGGGATATCATTGTTGGTTCCTTTAGGGGAGAGTGGAGGGATCTGGGCTGCCCTCTGGGCAGTGAACCTTTAGCAGCAAGATCGCGATGCTTCACTAGGGGAGACAGCAAACATCTCTATCCCACGCTTACTGGAGCCTGGGCCAACACAAATGCATTTTGATTGTGGCAGATCATAAAACAAACGTTCTAAGTGTAAGTATGAGTAAACAGAATACGAGAAGACAGCTTTGGTTAGCTTGGCTAAAGAGTGCAAAGGAACCTCTTGGCTGAGGTGACTGACTAGGTAAAACATAAAATAGTGACACAAAAGAATTATCATGAAACAGTATTTAGTCAAAAGTACATCCGGACATGAAGTTGCATTCTCACTATTACACAACAGGCAAGGTTGATGGGCATGCGCAGTAGAAAATGTTTTGGATTCACAAGCACAACTACTCAAACAAACAATGTTTTAGTGGTTTCATGAGCACATTTAACAAGCACTATGAGGAAACCTCCATCATCTGGAGATGTCACAGTTTTGGTTTGTTAGTTTGTGTTTTTATTTTCTTACATTAAGACATGGAGAAGAGATAGAGTTAATGTGAAAAACATTTCTATTACCTACTTGTGGAATATTCTACAAGCTACTCTGGAATAGCCCATCATGTGTACTTGAACAAAACATTTTAAATGTTGATTTAACACACATTAGAAAAAAATCTTCTCAAGTTTATCAGTTATATTTCTAAACTTTCTAACTCTTTGCAGATGTTTTCATTTTGTCCATTTAGGAACTGAGAGACACCATACTAAATGTACAATAAATCAATGTCTGTTTTTTCTGTGGCTCTTTCAAATTAGTTTATGTGTGCTCTCTCATATACAAATGGAGTGCACAATGTGTACATACTTGAGTGGGTATGTGTTCATGTGTACATATGTGAGACAAAATATATTTTAGGACACTATTTTTGAATGGTGAATGAACATGAGTTATAAGAAATACAATGTACTGTTTTAATAAATAAATCCATAGCCCAAAATATTCTCTTTTTATTGAAAGGGCAACTCTATAATTTTGTGATAGCTATTGAAAAACATTCCCTAAGTTCTACTTGAAAGTACATTACATAAATAATCTAGCCTTTCAAAAATTATTGTGAAATTTGTTTTTAAATTTTGTCACCATTAAATAATTATTTACAAACAACGTACAGGTGAATGTGTTTAGAAGTTAACAAAAGTTAAATCTCAGTGGCTGTGTAGCTGCTGCCAGCATAGATTGATAACACTATAATATGTTATATAATATATAATAACACTATAATATGTTATGTATAATATATGTAATATGGGGTTATGTTTTGTTTTGCTTTCTTTCCATTATTGCCCCTTCACCTTATGGTATTTTCTTCTTACATTTAACAGTAAATAAATTAGGACTTATGCCCTCCTTTGTCTGTCAACTATGTTGATATCCTTCCTGTTTCCCCCTTTTTTTGGCCAGGGCTTCAGTTTAGAAGCAGAGGTACAGCTAAGCAGGCTTGTTTTTGATTCTGCTCAGCCTTGGTTTCAAGTATTTCTCAGCTTTACTCACTGTTTCCTTCCTAGATACTTTCAGTAGCTGTTTCTATGTGGGTCTTACCATTAAAACTACTAAGACTAAAGCATCCACAATTTGGTCATTCTTTTCCTTGAGTGTCTGTCCTACTTAGAAGGGGGGACAAATTAATCATGGGAGGTAGAGGGTAGTAGGGACCTAGGAGGGAGAGAGGAGAGGGAGAGAAAAGATCAGGTGTGGGAGGAGACAGAGGGGGCAAGAGAAGTACAGAGGGTCAGAAATTGAATGGAGGTGTGTACCAGTGGAGGATGGGAAAACAAGGGTAGCCATTAGAAAGTCCAAGATGCCATGGAAGCAAGAGGTTCCCAGGACCCAAGAAGGATGACATTAGCCAAAATAGCCAACAAAGGGAAGATAGAACCTGCAGAAACCATATCCAATGGTTAGGCACAGCCCCTAGTTGAAAGATGGGATCACCCACCCATCTTAAAAATATTAACCCAGAATTGCTCCTGTCTAATGGAAATTCAGGAACAAAGAGTGAAGCATAGACTGAAGGAAAGACCGTGCATAGACGACCCCACCTAGGGATCCATCCCATCTCGAGACACCAAACCCAGATACTACTGGGGATGCCAAGAAGAGCTTGCTGACAGGAGCCTGGTATAGCTGTCCCCTGAGAGGCTCTGCCAGAGTCTGACCAAAACTGATGTGGATGCTTAGATGCTCTCAGCCAACCACCAGACTGAGAATGGGGACCCCAATGGAGGAGTTGGTGGAAGGACTAAAGGAGCTGAAGGGGTTTGCAATCTCATAGGAAAAACAACAACAACAACAACAACAACAACAAAATCAACCAACCAGACACCCCAGAGCTCCTAGGGACTAAACTACCAATAAAAGAGTACACCTGGAGGGAAGCATGGCTCCAGCTGCATATGTAGCAGAGGACTGTCTTGTCTGGCATCAGTGGGAGGGGAGGCCCTTGGTCCTGTGGAGGCTTGATGCCCCATTGTAGGGGGACGCTAGGGCAGTGAGGCAGGAATAGGTGGGTGGGGAGCACCCTCATAGAAGCAAGGGGAGGCAGATGCACTGGGGGACTTACAGAGGGGAATCATGGAAGGAAGATAACATCTGAAATGTAAATAAATAAAGTAATCAATAAAAACAATAATAAAATAACTACTAAGATTAGATTCTAATTATGTTTAGCTCTAGCACTTATTTATACCAGTGGAGCTGAATATATTTTAGTATCTATAATGTGGCAGCTATACTCTCACATATTCTGAATGCAAACATTATGGCAAAATCTTAATAGTATTTCTACAACAAAACATAAATATTCACATGTAATTCAGATTCATAAAAAGTATCCATAGTTTCTTGTCATCTCACATCCAACTATATTTTGGATATACTTGTATTGTCACAAGTCACAAAATAGTTCAAACCTTTTCAATTTTAAACCTTTTGTATTTTACAGTAGATGCAGGACTTTAGCAGGATTTAAGAATGACTTGTAAAAAGTCTCTATTAACAAATTAAATCATCAAAGGAAATCAAGCCTAAAAAGCAGAAAAACAAAATATTGATATAATGTCCCTTAGAAAATGTGCTCTGACACTAAAAAGTACACAGATGTTCAGCATGACAGTCATCAGGGCACAGAGAAGGGTAAAAATACCAAGGAATACGAGATTATAATGAGAACTGTTTAAGAAACAGGAAGTGAGCAAGGGCCATAGTGAAGCTGTCAACAATGATTCCCGTATATGACAAGAGGATGCCGTCCCTTTGCACTTTGGCCAAGAGCACAGGAAACTTTCGGGATAGCATTTGAAATGTAAATAAAGAAAATAATAATAATAAAAAAGTATATGCTAGAATTTTTATAGAATTATTTATTATTTTCAAGATATTTTAAAAATATTATTTAGGATTTCGACATAATAAATTATGCATTGGTTTACAAAGACAAAAAAAAAGAAGCAATAACATCTTTATGTACTGTAACACATTGAATAGTAAGGAAGGTAGATATGTTTTCCTTTTTAATGTCACTTAAAGTAAAAATGGCTTTTCTTTAAAATAAGTAAATAATTTTAAAAGTCACAAGAAAACTGATGCATTTTCTGCAAAAAAATTGCAATTTTGGTGTGTGTTTTTAAAATACCTAAATAAATATTAAACATAGAAAAAAAAAAAAAAAGAGTCACCCATACATCCAGGAACAGGTTCTAGCATGAATAAGAGATAAAAGAAGGACCCGGGATTTCGACAGTCACAACTCCGAACAATACAGTGACTGCTGAATTCCACAATTTCTCCCACCACAAATAATGACAGACATTAAGTCAGATAATAATAGGGAAAAATTTCTAGCTTTGTTTATCAACTGATTAGTCCCTCACCTAATTTTTCCAGTACCACGTTTTGTATGTAACGCTCTTTCCTATGCATACTCTTGGACAACACTATGGAATAGAAAGAAAAAGATCATTCACTCACACAGGAATATCCGATTTAGAAAATTGTCATGTGTGTGTGTGTGTATGTGTGTGTGTGTGTGTGTGTGTGTGTGTGTGCAATACGGTATCCATTTTTATCTTTTAGGCTCAGCCATAAATTGAGAAATGGTGAGTGAATACAGGAAAATTGTTCTTCTAAAAGGATTAGAGGGCGTGGAAGACCGCCAGGCTGGGACAGTCAAGTCCTCCGTACTAAGAAACAAACTAAAACTAACTGAAAAAAAATGCAAGATGATTATGACAGGGTTCAGCTGGCTGTCCTGATGGAGTACACATTCCCCCAAAAGGCTGGAATAGAAAAATTGATAGAAGTGTGTGAAGAGCTTAAAGACCTTGCTGAAAAACTTAACTAAGGCAAAGATCACAGGAAGCACTGAGATAGAACACCTACCCTTTCTCTGCCCTCTCCAGCTACTTCATACCCAAGAACTTCTTTCTTACAACAATTCTAATGTATTTGAGATTGATGTCTTCAGGAGGGTTGAAATTTGTTTAAAGAAGAGGGAGATTATAAATTCCAACACAACATCAAGCTAATCACCAAAAAAACAAACAACCCAATCAAAAAAATGGGGTATAGAACTAAACCAAGATTTCAAAACTGAAGAATCTCGAATGGCTGAGAAGCACCTAAAGAAATGTTTAAAGTCCTTAGTGATCAGAGAAATGAAAATCAAAACGACCCTAAGATTTCACCTTATAACAATCAGAATGGCTAAGATCAAAACCACAGGTGACAACACATGTTGGAGAGGATGTGGAGAAAGAGGAACACTCCTCCGTTGCTGGTGGGATTGCAAACTGGTACAACCACTCTGGAAACCAATCTGGAGAAAATTAGAAATAGATCTACCTGAAGACCCAGCTATATCACTCTTGGGAATAAACCCAAAAGATACCCTACCATGTCACAGGGGCAAGTGTTCCACTATGTTAATAGTGGCCTTATTTGTGCTAGCCAGAAGCTGGAAACAACCCAGATGTCCCACGACAGAAAAATGGATACAGAAAATGTAGTTCATTCACACAATGGAATACTACTCATCTATTAAAAACGAGGACATCCTGAGTTTTGTAGGCAAATGGATAGAACTAGAAAATATCATCCTGAGTGAGGTAACTCAGACCCAAAAGGGTATGCATGGTATGTACTCACTAATAAGTAGATGTTAGCAAAAAACAAACAAACAAACAAAACCACAGAATACCCAAGATACAGTCCAGTCTACAAATCTCAATTACGTCAACAAGCCCAAGTGAGGATGCCTTAGTCCCACTTGAGAGGGAGAAGAAAGCAATCACAAATGTGAAGGGAGGGAGGGACCTGAGAGGTATAGTGGATGGGGGGGGGGGCGAGGGAGTAAGGGGGGACCTGATCTGGTATTGTGTGAGTGAAAAGAACTGAAGCCAGAAAGAATGAAAACAGGCAAGCTCAGGAGATAGGAGGTTGGGAGAACTCTTCAGAATGCACCAAAGACCTGGGAGATGAGAGCCTCTCCAGACTCAAAGGGAGGGGCCCTAGATGAAATGCTGGACAGTAGGGAGTAGGAATTTTTAGAGCTCACTTCCCACAGGACGACAGGGCATCAAATTGAGGGAGGGGTGGGCATCCCACAGTCACAACTCTGACCCATAATTGTTCCTGCCTGAAAGAATTATAGGGATGGAAATGGAGAGGAGGCTGAGGAAAAGAAGGTTCAGCGACAGGCCCAAAGTGGGATCCAGCTTAAGGGGTGGTCCCAAGGCCTGACTCTACTACTGAGGTTATAGAGCACTCACAAAAAGGGACCTAGCATGACTGAATTCCAGAAGACCTAACAAGCAGCTGAAAGAGTCACATGTTTCCACCCAACCAATGGACAGAAGCAGCTGGTTCCTGTTGTTGAATTAGGGAAGGCTGAAAGAAGCTGAGGAGAAGGGAGATCATGTCGGAGGATCAGCAGTCTCATTTTATCTGGACCCCTGAGATCTCTCAAACACTGGACCACCAAACAGGCAGCATACTCCAGCTGATATATGAAGCCCCCAACACACGTACAATAGAGGACTTACGGGTCTGTGTTCATCCAAAGATGATGCACCTAACCCTCAAGAGTCTAGAGGCCCCAGGAAGTTTAGAGGTCAGGTGGGGTGGGGGTGGGAACATCCACGTGGAGACAAGGGGCATAGAGAAGAGGAATGGGATGTGGAAGAGTCGAAGGGAGGATGGGTGTGTGGAGGGGAAAAATGGATAGTAAAAAAAAAATTAGTAAAAAGGAAAGAAAATGATAAAGTAAAATTAAAAATTTATTGAGCTGAGAAATCCAAAAACCTTGGGAATGAAAAATTTTGAGGTTCCTTGGGGCAGCCAGGAAAAATGGGTCATTAATCAATGACTGTCCTAACACTGAATCAGAAGGGAGTATAATCCCAGAGCTGAGTCATTTCCTGGAATATCTAGCTGAAGGAGAAAAAAGGGCAGAGCTGAGTCAGTTCCTAGATTCTTCGAGGCCTCACCAAATAATAGAACCAAGCAAAAGTGTCCCTAATGTCACTGCTGCTGTTCTAGCCAATCATTTTAGAGGTTACCTAACTTCTAGAAAATTCCTCCAGCCCTGCATAAAAGGGGCCTGCGATCTCTCTGGGTTGTCTCCATTTTGTATGGATGGCTTAACCTAGCAAGCTAGACATGTCTGCAAAATAAATGCTCTTTGCTTTTGTATACTATTTGAGTCTGGGGTCTTTCTTCAGCAATTCTTGGACTCTTACAGAGCCAGAATGAATCACACAAATGTGTGAAGTTTTCAGATAAAAATTAATGTTATGGGCTAAAGAGTTGGTTCAGTTGTTAAGAGTATTTTCTGCTCTTTCAGGACCCAGGTGTGATTACCAGCATCCACATGGAGTTTTACCACCTCCTTGGGCATCAGGCATTCATATGTTGCACAGACATACATGCAGGCAAAAACATTCATACACCTAAAATAATAAAAATTAAATCTAAAAAAAGTGAAAGTGGAAAATGATAAGGAAAAAATAATTTTATATAAAATAGTGAAAAGTAAAAATTAATTTAGAGAAAAGTTCATTGAAACTTATTAAATAAGTTAATACTCATGTATAATTAATATTTGATTCCATTATTAATATTCATTCTGATGGTAAATGTGTGACAATATCTAATTATAAGTAAAACTGTATCTCAGAGATATTAGCAAGTCCCTTTTATAAAGTCAACTGATAATAAAGAAAACATGATAAAGTTAGGCATAGTGTACACACATGTGATCCCTACACTCAGGAGGCCAGAGCAGGGAGAGCTGCATTTTGAGACCAGTCTGGGCTCCATCGTAAGACCCTGCATCGAATACCAAAGGGCAACAACAATAGGGGTAAGAAGTCAAAGTGTAACATCAACACTTCGCCACATTACAAATTAAACCATAATTTCTTTCTCTGTTGCTATAATTTGGAATGATCCATACCAAGACTGTCCACAGTACTTGTCCTGGCTTGGTACCTTTGGTTACCTTGTGGCTATGTTGGGCTTCTGCAGCAGAGATAGGCAAGTCCACTGAGACATAAGCAGGAGCTGAGCCGAAACAGTAGGATCAACTTCCCCTGGGCTTTCTTTACTACACCAGATCAAAAGATGAAGAAAGGGAAAGGAAAAACTACATTGGCCAAACAAAAGAAAGATAAAGATGGTATTTTCCAACCTACATCCACCATGAATAAAGGGCTGCAACCAGAATCAACACTGGAGACAGCACAGGCCCAGTGGCTTAGCTCTCCTGAGCAAAGCTTCTCTCTGGCTTTCCTTCTCATTCTGTCCTTTTTGAGACTAATTAGTATTTTATGTAGTCTAAGAAACTAGTGAAAATGGGGTGTAGTCAGCAAATTCAAAGTTTCTAGTCATCTACATTGTTTCAGACATACTTCAGGGTAATGCAATTCCCAACGATAGAAACATGAAATGATGGCATGTTTTTAAAAGTTCTTAACTAAGGTAATCACCAGTTAAAGAATACTACTTTCCAAGGCTGGGTAAAAGATTTAAACCTAAACTGAGCCTGGTCTACAAGGAGAGGTCCTGGCCAGCCAAGACTACACAGTGAGACTCTGTCTTTAAAAGTAAAAAAATTATTGTTAATAATAATAATAATAATAATAATAATAATAACAGAAAAGTGGAAAGCCAAAACCAAAATCCTTTCTGCTTACATGAGGTTGGAGTTATGTTTCTACCAACATTGTACTCTGCAAAGTCCAGGGAACTAACAAAGGAGTGAATAACACATGAAGCGTTTAAACCAAAGCAATTTCATCTCAGAATTTTTCTTTTCTTTTCTTTTTCTTTTTTAAAATTCATTCAAGAGCAGCTGGCAATTGCCAATTTCTCCTGCTGCTAGCTGCATCCTGCATCCTGAGCAGGAAAGAAAGTGGCCTGGTGACTTAGCTTTGCCTTTGTGGGTTCATCTTTCTAGAGCGCACATTCCTAGTGACTCACTTGTGAGTTTATTGGATACAGAGCTTTTATATTTGGTTCTCGTACCTGTAAGATTTGTAAGAAAAACAAAACACACCAATGGAATGGAACTGTCTCTGACTTTCTTATGGTAACTAAAAGGTATACAGGAAGAAAACTGTTGAGTTTCAATCTCTGAGGAAATCGAAAGCTATGCACTCTGCTGAGAGGAGAACTTGCTGTTTCTTAGCTCTTCTGCCCACAAAACAACACCCAGCTGAGACACTTAGCAAGCCTCAGTCCATGGAATGAGTTGAACCTGAGAATTTCTGTAGATTACATTCTCCAGTTCCCGAGAGATTTATTGGTTTATCTTCACACACACACACACAAACACACACACACACACACACACACACACACACACACACACACACACACACACACACACACACACACACACACACACACACTCACTCACTCACTCACTCACTCACTCACTCACTCACTCACACATACACACCAACTTCCCCCCCTCCAGGCAACAACAAACTTTAAGAAGAGGAAGGAGAAAAGAGAAGAGGACGAAGAGGAGTGGAGAAGCCTTGAGTCCTACCCTGTAGAAGATCTCAGAAGCTTTGCATCCCTAGAGAAACATCCAGCAAGGTGAGTTCTACCTGTTTTTTGTAGATAGTGTAGATACTAGCTACATCTGTAAAAACAACAAGGACAGAGAAAAGACCTTTGCTGGTTCTAGAGGAGAAGGCAGTGCAGATCTGGTGCCTGCTGCACTTAGCAGTGAGCCCACAGCAGCCGGATTAGAGTCAATCACTCAAAAAGATAGCGGACATCTTCAGTCCTCCACCACAGAGGAATGAGCTAAGAATAAAACATTTTGCATATCTTAGATTGTTTAATGAACTTTCTAAGTATAAATCTGAGTAAGTGGGTAATGTGAAGGCTTTAATTATCTCAAATAGAGAGTTCGTGGTTACCTGAGAGCGGTGGGGGAGTGAGTGGGAAAAAGCCAAGATAGTGACATGAAAAATTATAGTGAATGAAAAGTGCCTCTGGACAAGAAATGGAATTTTCTAGTATCCAATCACTATGTGTAGTAGGAAGTTTCTTGGGTTCATAATATATAAACACACAATGGTTTAACCATTTCCCTAGCACATTCTGTGTTGTTCTCTTCTTCACGCCTCTCTAAGGGTGGTAATTCCATTATTGTTAATTTCTACCATCTGGAAAGTTGTTTTGGCTGTTTTGTTTTCCTTTTGGTTCTCTAATGGTGAAGTGTAAGAGAGTGATGGAAAGTTAATTAGAACACATGTGTCTTGCACACTCACAGAACATTTTGAAGAATATATGTACCACAGCAGAGGACTTTGTGTGAACTTGGATAGAAGCTCTTAATTGATTTCAGAGTTCTGTGAATATTAGACCAGTCTCACTAAGTTTATTAATTATTGTTGCTAAACTTTCTAAATCACTGCAAAAGATTTTACTTATTTTTCCAGTTAGTAATCAAGAGATGTACTTCTTTCTTATTTATTATGATTATTTTTTATTTTATTTATTTTCATTTCAAATGTTATTCACTTTCCCAGTTTCCCTTCTGCAAACCTGCTATCTCATTCCCCCTTCCTCTGCTTCTATGAGGGTACCCCCCCCCACACACACACAACCATCCACTCCTGCCTCCCCACTCTGGCATTCCCCAACACTGGGGCATTGAGCATTCACAGGACCAAGGGTCTTCCCTCCTACTGATACCAAATAAGGCCATCCTCTGCTACATTTGCAGCAGGAGCCATACTCTTTGGTTGGTGGTTTAGTCCCTGAGAGCTCTGGGGGTTCTGGTTGGTTGATATTGTTGTTCTTCCCATGGGGTTGCAAACCCCTTCAGCTCCTTCAGTCCTTCTCCTAACTCCTCATTTGGGGTCCCACTGCTCAGTCTGATGGTTGGCTGCCAGCATCTGCATCTATATTAGTCAGGCACTGGCAGAGCCTCTAAAGAGATGTACTTCTAAATGTACCATGATATTCTGGTCTTTCTATTATTATTATGAACAAGCCAGCTCAGTCAGTCAACAAGATCTCAGGGAGGGAGGATTAAAAAGAACAAGGCAATTAGACGACATTATAACAGGACTCCAGTCAGTGCTGAGGCTGCAGCAGGTTTGCTTTTCCCAGTCAGTTCTTATACCATTCTAGGTACTTGCAGAGAATAGGGTCAGCTCTTAGATCAAAGACAAAGTGATCAAAAAAAAAGGGCAATGAATAAAGAGATCACACCAGGAAGTAATCAGCCAAAGCAATAAACAAAGTCTCCTGAGTCTTCGTTTCTAGGGACTTATCAGGATTACCAAGATAAAAGGAAAGCAACACCTTCCTTGACTGTGCTTACCTTGACCCTTGCATCAGCACAAATGCAATGCTCTTACTGATCCTACTTCCTCCTCTGAGCCCAGTGACAAGTACTGGCCAAATTTCTATAAACAGCACCAAAAGCTCTCCACTTTATTAGATAAATCAACTATTTGTAGGAATGCTATCATTTTGTAGCATTTTAAATCAACTTTAAATATAATACAGATGAAATGACTTTTTTTAGTTACAATATAAAGTGATTTGTTTTAAAAATTCCCCTTATTATTAATAAGGTTTATTAATAACATATGGCTATATATCAATTTGTATTATATTTTTATTATTTAAAATAATTTTAAATTTAAATATATTTTTACAATTCTTCCACTCCCCCAATTTTTTCATATCCTCTGTCCCTCTCTGTCTACCCAGCTTTAAGTTCTTTCTCAAAATAAAACCAAAAACCTTATAGCAAAACCCCCAAAACAAGAAAACAAAATAAAACAATACCCAGAAGAAAAAAGAATAAATAAAACAACTGCCAAACTGTAAGCAAATAAAAGCATGATGTGCGCCTGGGTTGGTGTCTATATTTCTCTTTTGGTAGTGTGCAGAATATCTTTTGGTACCAACAAAATTAGGAAGTGGGGGTGAGGCTTTATGTAGGCACCAGCCAGACATCTCTATGTTCAAAGAGTTGTGACAGTAAAATCTTCTTCAGTGGGGCCTTTTGTCAGTTTGTGGAGAGCATCCAGCAACCGAAAGTCTTGGCAAAAGCCTGGGCTGCTTGGAGTTTCCTGTGGGGACCCTTTGGACAACAACTCAGTTAAGTGTAACCCAATTCCAGTTATGGAAGCTTCACGAGGTGACATGAAGTGCCTAAGTGGGACTCTGTCTCTTCCATTATTTTGAAATTCCACTTAGACTGCCTTCACATATTTAACATTTTGGGAAATTTCTATTGTATTAGGTTTCCATACTACCCCTCAAATGTCCTTTAGCTTTATATTCTCTCCCCATATTCCCTTCTATAATTCCTTCGCCCTTTCCCCTTCCCACTTGATCTTCCTGTCCCAAGTTCCATTCCATAATTATCTATTATTTTATTTCCATTTCTTAAAGAGATCTATCTCTTCATTCCATCCAGTATTTCTCTACCTGTGGGTGGGACCTGTTTGGTGGTTTGAATGACCCTTTAACATGGGTTGCATATCAGATGTCCTATATATCAGATATTCTGCGTATCAGATATTTACAGTTCATAACAGTAGCAAAATTACAGTTATGAAATAGCAACAATAGTTTTGTGGTTGGGGTCACCACAAGAGGAACTGTATTAAAGAGTTTCAGTATCAGGAAGATGGAGAACAACAGCTCAAGTCATTTACTCTACACCTACTCCCTGTGGTTCTACAGATTATAGCTGGGTTATCATTGACTTAACCATAGCTACATATCTTAAATAAAATTTAACAAAAGCTTTTATTTACATGACTATGACATATATATTCAGGCTCATAATACCATTTTTCTAGTTTTTGCTATAGTTATATCATTTGTGATACTTCTGTATTCTCCTCCTTGCCTCTTCTTTACAGCTATAGCTATGTCATAGTTTAAAGGAAACTATTAGTGAATTGTTACATCCTTTCCATTGCCCTAACAGCCATCTATCCTTCCTGTTTTTCTTCTTCTTCACCAGGGCTTCTCTTGTAATGCACAGGCAAGACCAGTAAAATTTGTGCTTCTGTTAAGTTTTTACTGTAAGGAAATCCAACTTTACTCACAATTGCTTCCCCACAATTAATTCTAATATCTGTTTTTTTGTGGTTTTGGTCTTTGAAACTACTGAGGCTGTCAGTATCAGACAATATATTTGTGAAACTGTCATGTTTATCAATTTATCTGTGTTAAGATACTACTTGCAGGCTTGGTTTCATTTTTGATTTTAATTTATGCTAAGTTTAAGGTACCTCCTTATACCAGAAGGAATATATTTTCCTATCCAGAATGTGGTATCTGCAGATGTATATTAATGCCTATTTCCTAAATACAATTTTACTGGGAATTTCATTGAGATTGGGATCATTACCTCAAAGTCAAGACGATATGTCAAGAACAAAACGTGGTGGTTCCCATGTAAGCGGGATGCATACGAATTACTCATACCTCCTGACGTGTCACATATTATTATCTTTTGGAGCTGTGTTTTGTCACAAGTCATGAAAGAAATCAAAGTTTTACATTTTTCAAGCTCTTTGGTTTCTTACATCATGGAGCAGTAGTATGTAAAATCCACACACTCTTGTTTAAGGCATCATGGAGCAGTAGTATGTAAAATTCACACACTCTTGTTCAAGGCAAAGTTGCTGCTGAGAATGAGCTCTAACCTTGTCCTCAAATGTTTGCTGATCTAGTTGTACTGACTACTTTCATGTCAGCTTGACACAAACTAGAGTCATTTTGTAAACCAGAATCTTGATTGAAAAAATGGGTCTGCAGGGCGTGGTGGCACACTCCTTTAATCCCAGCACTTGGGAGGCAGAGGCAGGTGAATTTCTGAGTTCAAGGCAAGCCTGGTCTACAAAGCGAGTTCCAGGACAGCCAGGGCTACACAGAGAAACCCTGTCTCGAAAAACAGAAAAAAAAAAAAAAAAAAAGAGTCTACCAGACTGGCTTGTGGGCATGCCTGTGGGGGAGTTTTCTTGATTAATATGGGAGGTCCAGTTCACTGTGAGAAGTGCCATCCCTGAACTGGTGGTCCTGGGTCCTGTAAGAAAGCATGCTGAACAAGCTATGGAGAGCAAGCCAGTAAGCAGCATCCCTCTGTGGCATAAGGAAGAAAGAGTTTATTTTGTACACTACAGCATATCATTAAAGGAAATCAGGACAGGATGTTAAAGCAAGAAACTGGAGGATGAGGCCCTTTCCTCCCCAAGCAGCTTTGGGTCAATGTTTTATCACAGCAGTAGAATCCTTAAGATAGCAGTCTTCATGTCTGAAGGTTTACAGAACACTCACGTTTTTCAATATCTTTAATCATCTTAACTAGCATGTATCTTTGAGTGGACTTTCCCTTCATCCTCTGGGCCTTTTCAGCCACATGATGCTTATAATTTTTCTCAAAAGAATAGCAATGAATAGGCCCAGGAAATTTAACATTCCAATTATACAAACGATATACAGAACATAATTCTTAACCCACAGTACTTACAGATTTAAGTTGTTTTGGAACTTATTCAGATGCTGAGTCACCCAGAAAGTACACACATGGCTAATCAGATCCAGACTTGCAGGATAATGGTCTTTCAGGAATTCTGGAACATTCCAGAAGGCAAAGGCTCATCTTGTTTCCCTTCTTAAAAGTTGTTATAGGCTGCAGACAGAAAGAAATGAGTGAATGGCAGTGAAACTCTATTTAGCTACATCACAGAGCAGGACAAGTGCAGGAAGGCTGTAGACCCTCAGGCCTCTCATATTAAGAGTAAAGGAGCATAAATACAAAGATCATTTGAGGCTTCCCAGAAGATTTTAAGGAGTAAGGTTTAAAAAAAAACAACAACAAATTGAGGGATCATCGAGGGATTTAAACTGAATGTAGTCATCGTTTATAAACAAAAAACAGATTCTATGAACAAATAAAGAGTGATAAATGATATCAAAAGACATCAAACAGAAAGGAGAAAAAACCAAACAACTTTTGGAATACTTCTACCCAATAAATATTGTGACCTGACTCTAAAAAGTATGTAGATGTTCAGCACAGTGACAATCATTTGGCCACAGAGGACCCTGAGATGAGGATTCATCAGAAACAGAATGCCAATAAGAGATGATTAGAACCAAGTGGGCAAGCGTCAGTGCCTCCAGCAAAGGTTGTGTGTTGTAGCTAACCAATATTCATTTATAAGGTGAGAGGATGCAGCCCCTTTGCATAAAATCCATTTCAGTCAACAGTGTAGAGAAGCGACAAGCTTCATACATCCAGAGATAAGCTCCAACATCAATGATTACAAACCAGATGATTAGAAAGACCAATCAGAATTTCAACATATCTGATGGTTTGAATAAGGATGCTCCCAACATGGGTTCCTAGATTTGAATGGCTAGTCACTAGAGAGTGGCACTATTTTAAAGGATTAGGAAGTACAACCTTGTTGGAATAGGCATGGCCTTGTTGGAGAAAGTATGTCACTGGGTGTGGGCTTAGACATTTCAAAAGCCCAAGCCAGGTCCAGTGGCTCTCTCTTCCTGATGCCTATGGATCCTGATGTAGAACTCGCAGCTATTTTTCCAGCACCACATCTCCTTGCCTGTTGCCATGCTCCCTACTATGATGATGATGGATTAAGCCTCTGAAACTGTAAGCAAGCACCTAATTAAATGCTTTCTTTTCTAAGAGTTTCTGTGGTCATAGTGTCTCTTCACAGCAATAGAACAATGACTAAGACAATGCTTATAGTCCATACTCTAAAAACTGCAGCAACTGTTTATTTCTATTTTCTTCCACCACAGACCATGACAGACCTAACTAAGCCACATACTGTTGTTAACAGGGAAGAATTTTCTAGGCTTGTTTATTAATGGATTAATTCTGCGCTCATTTTTCAAAATGGCTCACTTCACAATCTCTCTCATAAAGACAACTGTGAACACTATGGCATGGGTCTTTCACTCACCTGGGCGTATCTTGTCTTTGAATTTGTATGTAAATGTATATAATTCTGTATGCTATTATTCTCATTTAGGTTCACACATAATTCGAAAGATGGTGAATGAATACAAGGGAATTGTTCTGCTGACAGGATTAATGGGTATTAACGACCATGATTTTAGAATGGTTAAGTCCTTGTTGAGCAAAGAACTAAAACTAAATAAAATGCAAGATGAGTACGACAGAGTTAAGATTGCTGACTTGATGGAAGACAAGTTCCCAAAAGATGCTGGAGTGGACCAACTGATAAAACTATATAAGCAGATTCCAGGACTTGGAGATATTGCTACTAAACTCAAAAATGAGAAGGCAAAAGGTAATAGGGGAACACCCTGGATGCCACCCTTTCTTTAGTTTTTTCAAACATGTTCTCACTCCACAGTGATCATAAGTGACATGGCCTATTATGGTGTGTGCCTCAGGATATATAGAAATGGCAACATTTCAGGTGTCAAAATATTTTCATCTGACAAAATCTCCTTCCTGCAAAGAATTTTGGTGTATTTGGGGTTGGATATCTTTGGGGGCATTCTGAAAAATAAAAACACAGAAGTTCTTGGGAGATGAGACTTCTCCCTACAGTAGAAAGGTGAGAAAATTATAAAATAAAGTTAGGTATATTTATTTTAAAATATTTAGTAAATTAATTAAATTTAGGTATATTTATTTTAAAATATTTAGTAAATTAATGTTAATGCTCCATTAAGACACTCAACATTATCTGTTATACAAAAAAATAGTAAATAATTACATTAAAGTCTACTTCTCAGTGATAAGAAGTAGTTCCACTTTTAAAGTCACCGGGCTTTAAACAAACAAACAAAAAAAGTATAGTTAATTTGGTCTTAAAAGTCCTATCTGTGGTCCCATCTGTGAAAGATGAAACACAGAGATATTCAGTTTAAGACCAGACTGTAGCTATGTAGATAGACTCAATATCAAACCCTACAAACAATCAATAATCAAATTAATAGATTAAAACCAAACAGACACAAAGGTAAATAGCAGCATTTTGTCATATCACCAAACAGATCATTCCTTTCAATGATTTTCTAATTCTTAGTGATAATCTACAGAGGATGATTTGTCAATGATTATTGTCATAGGAGAATTTAGTGGCCAGTGATCAACACTGGATGACTACTACTGTGCTCTATGCTGTTTTTGAGAAAAAGTCTCTTACTGAATGTGAGGCTCTCATTCTCTGTTAAACAGGCAAGCTAGAATATGCCTGCTCGGCCTAAAAGCTCTAGATGGGCAATTTTAGTTGTCACTAGATAGCCAAAATCAGGTTTTCATGCTTGAGAGCCAGGGCTTTACACACTGAAACATCTCCCCAGAACTAAACTTTAAATTATTAGACATAGACTGTAGAATAAGAGGGTTGGGGCAGGGCTTGACTGATAGACATAGAAGTCCCCAGGATGGGAAAACTATACCAACTTAACTTGGGGAGAACAAGAAAAACCCAGAGGCAGTCCTGTGCCTGACTTCAGAGTTTTGGCCACTGTGTGGGTACAGAATACTTCTCTAGCAGCGGAAGGTAAGCACAGTGAGACACGTGGGAGCTGAGAGCAAAGGGTGTACTTCAGTTCTCTTAGACAGGTTCCCTGTGTTTGCTGTCTTTTCTCTTTTGCATCAGCTAAAAGGAAACAGACAGGGAAAAGGAAAACGGCAGCAAAAAGACAAAAGCGAGAAGAACCCAGTACTTCCCAACCTATGTCCACCACAAATGAAGAGGCGGAGCCAGGATCAGGGAGGAGTACACCTGACACACAGGTATGGTGCCTAAGTTCCCAGTGGAACATCTACTAAGGTCCTCCCCATTTTACCACCAAGTGAACACTTATCTGTCCATCTAGTCATAGGACCTCGTAAAAATCGATATTTGAAGTAATTAATTTTATATTTACTGGTCATTCACATGTCTGAACTACTGCATGCTGTAACTTATGTTATGGAATTCTCTACAATGGAAATATAAAATCATTACTTAGGCAGGCAAGATGGCTCAGCAAGTAAAGGTGCTTAGTGGCATGCTGATAGTCCATGTTCAACTCACAGATCCAACAGGGTAGACTGATAGAACCATCTCCCACAAGATGCCTTGTGATGTCTGCATGGCCACAATGGTACATCCACTCAAACAGGCACAATATGGGAGTATAAAACAGGCTAAGTCATTATTTTTTTCTTTAGACATTGTTTAAATGTGGTCAGTTTAGAGACATTGCTTTCCAAAGCCTGTTAGAGGATATTGAACCTCAACTTGTACTTTCTAAATATAGATCGGCTAATCTGTCACCACAGTGATGTACAGAAGAGTGATGTAAATGAATTGTTTGATTCAGTGTGAGGCAATCCTACCTCTGATCTTCTATTTAAAGGATGCTGTTCTCAAGGATCTTGAATCTCTTGTTTCGAAAATGATAGTGCTTCATTTAACACTGAAAACCATGACTAGGGGAGGGGTTCAGAATAAGTAGGAGAGGAGAGAGCAGTTTGGCATGCATTAAGAGTTTGGGTTTAGTCTCCAACACAATAAAGGAAGAAAATTGACTGTTATCAAGACAAAGAGATGTGGATCACTGAGGGAAAGCAAACTCATATATACCTAGGATTTTACAATCTCTTCATGCAATTAAATCACTCACCCTATTGTCAAATGCTTATATCAACACCCCAGTTAAATAAACTGTTTTCCTCCTTGGGAAGGTATGCCATTATGAAGTCATTTTGATGGCAATAGACTATATAGGCAGCAGTTAAATTTACCTAGAGTTTTTAGAAGGTCAGTTAAAAGACTCTAATGTTAACAGATGATACCAGAAATACTGAACTCTTGTCACAAATACCTCAGGAGATTACAGAACCATCTTACATGTTTGCCAGAATCTGACTCATCAGGTGTCTGCAGCTACAGCCTCAGCCCCTTGACTTCTCAAATGCCTTCCAACTCCCTCCCGTATTGTCCAGGTTGCTCAGTTATCTTTACCAGCTGCTTCCAGAAGGAACCAAACCATTCAAATATCTCCAACAATAGCATCCAGCAGTGGTCAGACCAGCAGCAGATCTCCAGAAACATTGCAAAGCATCATTCAGCCCCCTGAGACTCCAACAAGATCATCCAGTAGCATTCTGACCCCTCAAGTGTTTCCAGGAACAGCATCTAGCAGTGTTCAGGCACTTGGAATTCCTCTAGCAACACCAGCCAAGGTAATTTTCTGTTTTCACAATATAATGACAGATGTTATTGCAACCTTGGACAAGCTCATTAATCCCTGTACTAGCTTTCTTTCTTTCCCAGTGATGAAACATTTTGAACAAAAAGCAACTTGGGAAGGAAAGAGTTTATTTCAGTATAAGCTTCCTTCATTGAGGGAAGCCAAAGCAGAAACTCAAGGCAGGAACCTGAAGGTGGGAATTGAAACAGAGACCAAAAAGGAGGCCCTTACTTGCTGAGCTTGCTTTCTTATGTAATACAGAAACATCTACCTGAGATGGCACCACTCAGAGAGAACCACTATGTCTTCCAACATCAATCATTAACAACAACAACAACAACAACAACAACAACAACACTAACAACAAATGCCCTATAGCCTGGCTGCCAAGCCAATCTAATGGAGGCAACTTCTCAGTTTAGATTCCCTCTTTCTGGTCCTTTTAGTTTATATCAAGTTGACAAAACTAAGAGAATGCCAAGTAAAATCCAGAAAGTGTAGCAGTCATCTCTATAACCATAGTGTGCTCCAATGGAGAGCCAAGAGAACACACAAGATTCCCCAAGCACCTTACAGGCCAGCCCTCCTGGCACACACCACAGTGAACAAGAAAGAACCTATCCCCGACAAGGTGAAAAGACAAAACTAGCACCACAGCTTGTGCTGTGTTCTCTGTCACTCACACATATATGAACATTCTTACACTCATTCTCACAGAAAGCAATTTTTAAAAATATTTAACATAGTTAATATATGTTGAATTACCAATCATGCAATCAGTGTAGGCTCAAATGATTTTATTATATGAAACTGCATGAGGAATGTATGAAGATAATTCTCATTCTACCTAATTATTTGCCTTAATTGCATCCTTTTTGCTGTGTACATTCTATGCAGAGACCAAGACTGAAAAATGTACCCAGAGAACCTTCTGAGGAAAATGGTCACCAGCAAGGTTCCAAAAGAGTGATGGTGTTAAAAGCAACAGAGCCATTTGCATATGACATGAGAGGAGAGAAGAAGATGTTCCATGCCACCGTGGCTACGGAGACAGAATTTTTTAGAGTGAAGGTGTTTGACATTGTCCTGAAGGATAAGTTCATCCCATATAAGGTCCTTACCATCTCAGACTATGTTGGTTGCAATGGGTTCATAAATATACAGAGGGCATCTAGTGTGTCAGAGGTAAATGATGGCAAACCAATGAATATCCCAACTTCACTGAAACAACGTGCCAATCAAACACCTAAAATCAACTATCTTTGCTCAAAGAGAAGAGGAATATTTGTGAATGGAGTGTTTATTGTATGGAAGGTAAGATATTGTATTATTTGATAAAATTTCTTCTGCAATCTCTAATTTTCAGTCTTGGTTTGGCAGATGCTATCAGTCAATTGACTGAGTGCCAGAATTCAAGGCCTTCTTGATCAGTGTTGTAGACTGGGGTATCATGATGAAAATTTCTTTAGAAAGAGCTTTGCCAAGAAACTGTGGCTATTCATAGACATCCATAGACTGTGCATTTACATCAATACTTGTATCATTTAACTTTTGCTTCATTGAGTTCTTCACTTCTTATATTATTGAGAATTTGATGGAGAATTTGAGGGTTAATGTCCTAAGAGATGACATGGCTGTAATAACCAAAACACAAATCAAAATAAACCCATCTGCCCATAAATGGAGCTGGTCCAGAAAGTTTGGTTCTGATCACCACATCACTGAAGGGTTCCCTGCCTTCTATTCTTTACTTTTAGCCAAAAGGGTAGTTAAGAGAATGACCTCTGCTTTAAATGATGAGAGAAAGAAATATAACAGGTAAAGAAAGGCTGTTTAATCTCTTAGTTTATAAATAGAAATAATGAAATGGAAAAATAATTAAAGAGAATTTCTTTTAGTTCCAGTTATCTATGCTTAACAGACCTAAATGCTTTCAAATCACAAATTCATAGTGCGTGTGTGTGTGTGTGTGTGTGTGTGTGTGTGTGTGTGTGTGTGTGTGTGTTTATGCTCTCACACACAGGTGCACCTGCACACACAGTGATTTTTTTGTTTTTGTTTTTTCAGACATTTCTGTGCAGTTAATTTAAATGAATGTGCAGGTATAATAGCTATACAGTTCAAAAATTAACTGAGTGGAGTACAAACTGACACAGCAGGGATTAGGAAATGTGTGTGTCACACGAATGTGGATCTAGTCAATGAAAACTCAAAACAGTACTTCTACACAAAAATAACCAAGGTGGCCTTTTTATCTTTATATTGGAAATTATATAAGAAATGCAGAGATTTTGTTTTCACTTTTCTTACGTAGACTCCTGAAGAAATTTAACCTATACTGGTATAGTAGTAAAAATTTAGACATTTTTTCCCCTATGGGGGAAAACCGCAGCAAACTTAGGTATATATTCTCTAAAGGATCAGAACTGATAGAATAAATCTATATATACTAGAAAGAGATAGTAAAGTAGCTTTATAGGCTATGGTCTGGCCACTCAAATAATTTTGTTGGCTACTCCCAACAAAAAGTCCAATAATCTTATGTTTAGCTGTTCATTCCATGAGGTTGAATTTCCTAGATTTTCATCAATCTACACTGGATCCCCAAAGAAGTAGGTTCCAATAACTGTAAAGGAATGGCTCAGCAGCAGAGTATATGGAGTTACCTGTGAGTGTGAGGGCAGACAGGTAAGAAGGAATAGCTTCCTACTCCCAGGTCTTTTTCTGCATGCTTCCATCAGAAGGTGTGACCCAAGTCTGAAATGGGTCGCGTGACCTCAAATTGTCTGGAAGTAAGTTTAGTCTTCCCACCTGAATGATCCAATCAAGGATAACCCCTTACCTTTGCATCCAGATGTTTGTATTTTAGTTGATTCTTGGTGTGGTCAAGTTGACAACCAAGACTGGGCATCACAGGCTATAATAAGGAAAACTTGAAAGGGGTTTACACATCAGGATTTGCAACCCAGACTCTGTTTTGCTGCCTCATATCTCAACCTAAACCCCTATTTTTCTTGTGAGCAGCAAGATTCTGCAGATCCCCTTCAATCTGATAGATGTGACAATGTCTGGCCATTTCTCACAGAATGAGTATTAATTTATTTGTCAGAAAGAAGAAAAGAGGGATTGCATTTGCTACGAGATAGGAGATGATACAGGGATGATGGAAGTGGAGGTCTACGGACGACTGACCAACGTTGTTTGTAATCCCGGAGATAAACTCAGACTTATATGCTTTGAACTGATCTCAAATGAAGAAAAAGTACAGCTGAGATCTACAAGACACAGTAACATGCAGGTGTGTGCTCTAGGGGAACATCCTCCTTCCCAAGGGTCATGATTTTAATATTATACTGAAACTCAGTGCTGCCATAGCATAGAAAATTCAAGAGATGAAAGAAACGTATGTTTCCCAGTTAATATATGTAAACATCTCCTTTTTACCCTTTAAACTATGATTTTAGTCATAGAAAAAAAGGAAATTCAGAAAGATTCTTAAACATTGTTATATTATGGGCTGGACATGGTAGTTTATACCTTTAATTCCACCACTTAGGAGACTGGAGCAGGTTGATATATATATGAGTTGGGGGCTAGCCTGGATTGCATAGTGAGTTCTAAGCCAGTCCAATTCCAAAACAGTCCGGTTTTTTTGTTTGTTTTATTTTGTTTTGTAAAGTAACAAAAGCAATAACTTTATCCAAGCAGAGAGATTATCTGATAAGAATGTGGCTTTAAGAGATGTGTTTCAAATTCCTGCTACACGGTTTCTTTTCAAGATGACTAAAACTCCTCATCTACAACATAAAATTGATGCACATCACCAAGACTCATAGGCAGAACTTACAACAGCTCATATAAGGAGCCAAGAATGCCCAGAGCAAGTTAGTCCACAAAGCTGCCAGAGTCCATGTTCTTGTCACCCTGACACACAGATCCATACAGTATTTGCTGTACATTAAAGCAAGGCTAAGATTAGAGTACTAATAAATGAAATACAGGGGCTGGCCTCCTGAGTCGCATTGTAATGTTCTCAGAGAGCCCTAGTTCTCAGGATCATCAGTCAACATTCTAAACCCTCCCACAGCAGCTGTTCGGGGCATGCATTTTGTACATTCTTCCTGCTCTCCTTCCCAGTACGAGCCCTTCACTCAAGAGCCCTTGCCTTTAGGTCTTGCACCTTCTTCTCTCTCATTGCTCCATAGACTATCATTCTCTTCCACATTCATCCATGCTGGTTTAGAGTAAAAAAATACATTTTTGTACTCTCTAGCCAAAGAGCAAAAAGGACCACAGGTGATGATGAAAAAAAAAGATAAAAGTGGCTCATAGAGACAAGATAGTGTGACTAAATGGGGGAAGTGTATGACCAGCTACACCAAGACTGATCTAATGTCATTACTATCTTTTTCAAGGTCATCAAGGCTAGGAACTGAGAAACAACCACCCAGCCCTGCTTCCTTTATGAAACTGCATGAATTCTTGTTTGGGGGACTTGGACGGCACTGATGTTTATACAGATAAGATCCTGTTCCAACTACAGAAAAATGTCATTCAACTGATCAAATCCAGCTCTTCGCTTTAGGAAATGGTGCTTATTCTTTCTACAGTTTTAGCATTTTATTACGTATTTTGATTCTATAGTGTTCATACTTTGAAAGAAAAAACTTCAGGTACTTCACAAGTTTCTTGCATTTGTCAGTTGCTTTAAAACTGGGTCTGCAGACCAAGGTGGAATACATAAGTTTCATGAAATATTTTCATTTGTTTTGGATGTGCTATTTAAAGACAAAGCCTTGCTCATAAAGGAACAGATTGTGTCATCCTCAGAGAAATCAAGCCATCAATAAAAAGCATGAAGAGGCTGAAATGCAGGCTGGAATGCACTTGTGGAGATTAATGTCTTCAGGAGTGATGCAGTCCTTCCTATGCTTTTCCCTGAGTCAATGTGAGTATATTGTAGAGTTTAGTCATTTGAAATAAGAATTTCCAGAAGTGAGCCGGGCAGTGGTGGCGCACGCTTTTAATCCCAGCACTTGGGAGGCAGAGGCAGGTGGATTTCTGAGTTCGAGGCCAGCCTGGTCTACAATGAGTTCCAGGACAGCCAGGGCTATACAGAGAAACCCTGTCTCGAACCCCCACCCCCCACCCCACCCCCCAAAAAAAAGAATTTCCAGAAGTGGATGATGATCAGAGTACATTGTATTGCTTGCAACAGTAAGGAGTCTCACCTCTGAATATAGGGTAAAGAATGTCAAGGCAATCTTGAGACCACGAGGAAGCTGTCCAAAAACAAAGCTAAGAAAATGTACTAAGAAACTATTGATGAGCCTGAGTCAAGGCTTCCTGCACTGTTAATTACCTCTCTCGTTGTTATGACCGTATATCTAGAAACAGCAACTGAGAGAGATGCTTTATATTGGCTCACGGTTTAATGGTAGATGAGAGTGCAGTGGCTGATCACATTGTATCCGCAGAGCAGAAAGCAGAGAGCAATTGTAGGCTCTTGAGGAGAACTCTCTCTCTTTTTATATTCAGTTCATAAACATTGCCAGTGGAATGTTGTCACCCACATTTAGGCTGAATTCTCAAACTGATTAACAGAAAAAAAAATTCTTCACAAAGATGCCCAGAGTGTTGTCTCCTAAGGGGATCTATATCCTGTTACATTTATAATCAGTATCAATAACGACACTGGGCAATGATGATCAATCATGGAGAAAAGGGGCAAAGGAAAGGTAGAAATAGCAGCTATAACAAGATAAGCACAAGGTATAAGTGTTTCTGATCTCTTGGAAATTTGTGAAGGCAAAGGCCTCAGTAGAGTGACATTGGAAAATAGGATTAATTGGGATGTGTGAAGGTCATAAGGGTTTTATTAGTTCTCATAAATAGATTGATATTGCTACAAAGTAATGGGTCTTGAGGATTGATTTCCTGGATTTTTTTTTATATTACTACCACATAAGAAGAAATCAATCAAGCATAGGGTATAGTTTAGCAACTTGGAACTCCACTTGGCTTGGGGCATATAACCAACCCCCTTCTAACAATGAACTGGAAGCTTCAGAGACTTACTTTCAAACACTATGCAAACAAACCCCTCTATGAACAAGGTACCTACAAACTAATCGACAACCTAGAACACTGAAGGGCATCAGCCTTCAGATATATGTTTCAAACAAGTAGGTTATTCTTATAGCAATTCTTTAGTAATATATATCCAGAACACATCTTGATACCACAAAAGATGGCCTGATCCAGCCTAGACTTGTTTGAGTGCATAAATGAGACAAACTGTCTCCTATTTACCATTTTATGCCTATATATTATTGTATATGCTACTGTTTAATATTAGATGCATCATGGAAAGGAACCTATGCAATGAACAAAATCCTATGATACCCAAGTTGGTCAATCAACCTCCTACTTCTCTTGAACTCCATAATGTTAACACCACAGTGATTGCTATGCTTCAGTATCTTCATTTATGTGGCCTGTTGTTCACCTTGACTTCATATTTCTTCCTAACCTGCACGATCTCTTACCTTTAAATAAACATTCCCACCTACTTTGAAAGCTGTATGATTTTTCAATTTAATTTCTGAATAAGTGGTCAAGAACCTGAGCACACAAATCTCTTATGTCTTAGGGTTTCTATTGCTGTGATGAAATTCTATGAGAAGAGCAAGTTTGGGGCAGGGGGTTATATTTGGTTGACTATCACTATTCATCAATGAAGGAAGTTATGATAAGAACTCGGGGAAGGAAGCTGGATGCAGGAGCTGATGCAGAGGTCATGGAGAGATGCTGCTCACTGGTTTGTTATTCATGGCTTGCTTAGCCTGTTTTCTTATAGAACTCAGGGCCAACAGCCCAGGAATGGTACCACCCACAATGGGCTGTGCCCTTCTCCATCTAGCATTAAGAAAAGACCTTAGGGCTGTATCTTACAAAGCAATTTTCTCAATTGAGGTTCTCTCCTTTCAGATAACCTAGCTTGTTTCAAGTTGACATAAAACTACATAGCACATCTGGTAACAAGGATACAGCAAGAAATCTCACTAAATGCCAAAGTCTTTATTTTTGTTTTCCCAGAACAAAAGAGAACTGAGAGAAATAAATGTCTATTAATTAAAAATTACCTGATATGTGACATCCTCATATAAAAATAAAAAACAAACTAAGAGAGTAGGTAAGAATGTTGTTACCCTAATAGGTGTGAAAGGATTATGACTTTGACAAATTTGAAAATGTATTCAAAAATATGCTCTTCAATGCTATTCCATGAAAAAGAGAAAAATGATGTTGAAGATACCTGTGCACAGTAAGCAGAAACTGGTTTAGATCCTACTCATGTTCACATAAAGACACAATCTCCTCTTTCTAAACTTATCCCACTCAAAATAGAAAGTTCACTAGACCTGTTGTGCTCTTTTTTATGTTCAGGCAAGAGAAAAAGTATGACAATAGGTACAATAGTGGCACTACTTTTAAAGCAGTAACTAACTGCATTTAGAATGGATTTAAGTCCCACTGCATAAGAGAGTATTGATGGCTAGTACTCTGTACATGCTCAAATCTTCATGGTTCAAGCAGGAATGGGTCTCTGAAAGGAACATCTTACTTCTGTTTTCCTCAAAGACATATTTCCAAAATGACATCAGAATATTTGTGTTTATTCACACAATTTGCTGCCATAGAAAATAAAAGCTCATGTTGGAGTTCTCCATATTGTTAATAAAATAATTTAGAAACAGACTCTGAAGGAAGCTTGAGGCCAATTTCATGAGCGTTTCAGAGAAAAACAATCAAGCATCATGCATTCTGTAAATCTAGGTAGCTGCTAGAATGGGGCAAGGTGGAGAAAATGAAAAGAAAAGCCCAGGCCTTTCTGATTTCAGGTCCAAGAAATCACATATGTACAGCCATGGATATTAAACACATGGTTTCAAAGCATGAGGGAAAGCAGTTCAAGATGAAGATCAAAAACACTCAGAGTGTCAGGGAAAGAGTGTTTAGTCTTTGGATCACTGTCCAAAGTTAAAAGATAGAAAGAAAGAAAAAGGAAATATATGTTTTATAAAGAACCTACAAAAATGGGCAGGCTTCCCACATTACATGGTAGGTACAATATAAGTGGCTGCATCAAGGGACATATCTTGGTAAGTACAAGTCTTTCATCTCATTAAAGAAATAATCTCCCATCTTCTTTGAATGTCATCAAGTAAATCAGATTTCTAAGGAGTAGTGTCCTTGTCAGGCGATTGAATGGCCCTGATGTGATGAGAGCACAAACATCCTTGTGCCCACAGATCTCCAGGGATACCATGAATGTTAAGTACACAGGATTTACCTCTCAAAGTAAAGTATGTAAAGCATGTTCTTCCATCCAGAATCTGGGAATCAGAGGTGATTAACAATCTAGTAATCTGTGTTCTCTCTTGGACCAGGACATAGCAAGCTCCTCCTACAACCAGAACCAGAGGTAGCTAGTAATCTAAATGACCCTTGGAGCCATGGGCTCCCTATGCTTCCACAATCAGGACCAGAGGTCCAAATGATCTCTACATTGCCTGTATGCCCAAGATTAGGACATATTCTTCCGTCGATTCTTAAGCTAATTTAGGTAGCATCTGTTCCTAACTCATTTTCTTGAAATAAATGCCATGTACCTTGAGTTGAGTTTAAACATAATCATGCTTTCTTGTGCTCCAGGGATTGTATGAATCCAGAAAACATTTTTAAAAATTAAACTGTATTTAAATTTGTTAGGAATAAGGTACCTGACATCAGTCTCCTTAGGGTTTGATCCAGGTTGACTAACAAAATCAATCTGAACCAAATTTTCATTCTCACCTCTTTCTGGATCACCATCTGCTTTAACACCTGCAGAGACCCTCACAATAAATGGATTAATAATTGATTAAGGAAACAATACTGTTGGTGTCTGGAAATCACCACAAAAACTACTCAAGCACAAATCTCAGTCAAATGAGGATAATTTATTAACCACAACAACCTAAGACTGATATATCAGGATCAGTAGCTAAACCATGACATTGAGAAAAGATCCTATAGGAATTTTTAATCATGGTATCTACAAACATCTTTGACAAGTTATTCCACCAATCAGGATTTAGGGATAGGGGTCTTCCTTAGGAACATGTCTTCATTGTACACTTATCCTGTTCCTATTGGTTAGGATATTCAACTGTGGCAGGGGCTTGCCTTGTCTAACATTCATGTCTTAATTTGTCAAGCAAGATAGGTCTTTTCTAACATTCATATCTTAACTTGTCAAACAGGATGTGAGTTATATGTCTCTTCCTCCCAAGTAGGACGTAAGTTTCCAGGGAGTTCTTGGGAACTTAAACTTTACTCAACTCTATTCAAAATGAAAGTTTGTTTGTTTGTTTTTATTTTTTTCAGATAGTTTCTTATACTGGTGCAGGTGTTCTTATGTTAGGATCCATCCCTGGGACAGCTTACAAAAGCAAATGTCATAAAAGCTTATATACAGGTGTAGAAAATCCTGCTGTGTGGTTGGTTCATGTCCAAGATTATTATAAGGAAACTATACAAAGCAGTTCTACTGACTTCTGTCATGATTGGTTTCCAAGGGCACAGAATATAACAGAATATTTTAATCAACTTCGGCATGAGAAAGTTTCCTAGTAACAGCAGAAACAACATATGAGAAAGTTTCTTTATAATAATAGTAACAGCACAAAATGGCAGAATAGCTTGGTAACAGTTATCTAAGCCTTAACATTCCATCTGGGTCTTAATACTTTACCTAGGCCTTAACAAATACTATACAATGTTCTTATCATTGGAGCATTTCAGAATATCATCTTTTCACTCCTAGACAGAGGTATAACTCAGCCATCCTTTCAACCAGGAAAAAGTGGATTTCCTTTAGTGGACCTCTAAAAATCCTCCATTGTGCTACATGTTCAGATGGTATTTTAAAACCCTAAGAAGAAAATAGTTTTTACATTCACCTTTATAGGATTACCAGTGAAATGAAGCATGGGATCCAAAGCTATCTATGAGGGAGGGGTTCAATGTCAATGAACACTAAGTCTGCTAATCCCCATAACACTGATTTCTTAGAACTGGTGTTCTACTTTCTTCTCTATTGTGTTAGAACATTCTGATTAAGGGAAACTTGGGAAAAGTCTTTTGGCTTACACTTCCAGGTTACAGTCTATCACTGAGGAAAGCTAGGTCAAGAACTAAAAGGCAGGTAGTCCAAAAAGAAACCACAAGAAAATGCTGATCACTAGCTTGTTCTCTTGCTTGTACTTTTTCTTGATTCCTTGTTCATGGTTAACTAAACAATTTTTATATAATCCAGGACCATATGCCTTAGGAGTGAAGCTACCTACTGAGTTGGGTATGGACACATCAGTTAATAGTTAAGGTTTGGAATAATTAAGATTGGAGATAGATAGATAGATAGATAGATAGATAGATAGATAGATAGATAGATAGAAAGAAAGAAAGAAAGAGAAAGATAGATAGATAGATAGATGGATAGATAGATAGATAGATAGATAGCAAGCTCATTTGTTCCTGGGAGTTGTGTACATGTTCAGTGTTGTAAAAGCTCTGATAAAAAAAATCACCATTTTTGTTCATGATAATTTCTCCAAGTTTTTATTGCAAGCTGTCCCCCCTTGAGTACCTTTCCTTTAAATGGACAAATGTGCTGAAGGGTTGGGAGCTTTGGCTCTTTAATAAATAGCAACTGGGCACTCCCTTACTCTCCTTGACTATTTGTCCAAAAGACTGTCATGTCAGCCAAATACATATTCAGACTGACCTTATACCAACATCAAAGGAATATGCTAGAGATGTTTGGAGAAGATTACACAATTGCAGTTCATGGCTTTAGCTGCTGAGAGCACGGCCTCAGCATGACTTTTACAAACCCTGGGCATTAGAGTTTGTTGTCAAAAGCCGTGGACAACATTGACCCTGAAGCCATTTCACACAAGCCAAAGGAACAGCACTTTCTCCTTGATGCCATGCAAAAGAACAACTGTGATATTGGTACAGACAAAAACCCTCACTTGGGTATGAAGTGTACTTTAACTGATACAGACACTCTTCTCTGGCTGTATAATGATGCTATTCAAGTTTACCAAGGGAGCAGGAAGAACCTCTACTCTTGTGGCTCTTACAGAAGCACAGTGGCCCAATGATAGACTTCTGTCTAGCTTCTCATCTTGGCTATTTTTAGCAGTGAGGGCAGATTTGGTTATATGAGAACAAAGATATATAAACATATAGGGTTATATGAGCAGCAGAGCAGCAGGATGACAGTAGTGGCAGAGACAGTGATACAGCAGTGACATCTATGCTGTCACCAGGTTAAACTGCAAAGGTGGCCAGGCTCCCGGACAACTGAAGAGGCAGCTAGACATTTTGAGAGAGTTGTCAGGAAAGAAAGGGGAGAGGAGGAGTAAAGTGACAGTGATCAAAGGACTAGGCTGGGAAGACAGAAAAAAAAACCACCAGTCAAGGTCATTAGGAGAGTTCGTGATAATGGCCAAGCCATTAGAGCAGTGGTTCCCAATGTTTCTAACGTTGTGACTCTTTAATACAACTCCTTATTTTTTTTTCAATTTTTTATTAGCTATTTTCTTCATTTACATTTCAACTATCCTGGAAGTCCCCTATACCCTCCCCCAGCCCTGCTCCCCTACCCACTCACTCCCACTTCCTGGCCATGGCGTTCCCCTGTACTGGGGCATATAAAGTTTGCAAGACCAGGGGGCCTCTCTTCCCAATGATGACTGACTAGGCCATCTTCTGCTATATATGCAGCTAGAGACAGGAGCTCTGGGGGTACTGGTTAGTTCATATTGTTGGTCAACCGATAGGGTTGCAGACCTCTTCAGCTCCTTGGATACTTTCTCTAGCTCCTCCATTGGGGCCCCTATGTTCCATCCAATAGATGACTGTGAGCATCCACTCGGTATTTGCCAGGCACTGTCATAGCTTCAAAAGAGACAGCTATATCAGGGTCCTGTCAGCAAAATCTTGCTGGCANATGNAATAGTGTCTGCATTTGGTAGCTGATTATGGGATGGATCCCTGGATAGGGCAGTCTCTGGATGGTCCATCCTTTTGTCTCAGCTCCAAACTTTGTCTCTGTAACTCCTTCCATGGGTATTTTGTTCCCTATTCTAAGGAGGAGTGAAGTAGCCACACATTGGTCTTCCTTCTTCTTGATTTTCTTGTGTTTTGCAAATTGTATCTTGGGTATTCTAAGTTTCTGGGCTAATATCTACTTATCAGTGAGTGCATATCAAGTGACCTCTTTTGTGATTGGGTTACCTCACTCAGGATGATATCCTCCAGATACATCCATTTGCCTAAGAATTTCATAAATTCATTGTTTTTAATAGCTGAGTAGTACTCCATTGTGTAAATGTACCACATTTTCTGTATCCATTCCTCTGTTGAGGGACATCTGGGTTCTTTCTAGCTTCTGGTTATTATAAATAAGGCTGCTATGACCATAGTGGAGCATGTGTTTTTATTACCTGTTGGAACATCTTCTGTGTATATGCCCAGGAGAGGTATTGCTGGATCCTCCAGTAGTACTATGTCCAATTTTCTGAGGAATCACCAGACTGATTTCCAGAGTGGTTGTACAAGCTTCCAATCCCACCAGCAAGGAAGGAGTGTTCCTCTTTTGTTGGGAACAAAATAAAGGGGGGCTCTGGAGGGCCGGGGAGAAGTGGTGAGGAAAAATATGCCATGTTCAGCCTGAGCTCCTGTGCTCTGAGCAGGAGGACTCGGCGAGACTGCTGGACACTTTTCCACAGGGCCTCCAGTGAGCATGCCTGACCCACGTGGCAGGGGTGGAAAAGGGGCAGTCCCAACGGGGGACAGCAGCTCCCCAGCTGTGAGTTTCTGCCTGCAGTAAAACTCACTTCAGTCTGGTCTGGGTTCATCCTGAGAGGCAGGCTGAGCTGAAATGGAATAGATGGGCGAGAGAAACGGGAGACAGGACAAAATATTCTGATCGAGGCTCAAAGTTTAATGAAAGACCTCAGTTTATATAGCGTGGGAAAAATCCCAGTCCCCAGCCCCAGTCTTTGAAGGCACAGGTGAATGTTCATAGGTGGGTCCAAAGGGTCAAGGCACAGGTGAATGTCCATAAGCGAGTCCAAAGGATGTTGTCTTCTGGGACATCAAATGGTCTTCTCAGCAGGCGGTGGAGACACTTTGAAGGACAGCGACAGTAGAGCAGCTCTGGCAGATCTGAAGATTTCCACCGGTGGATCTAGGCTTTGAAAGACAGCGATTAGTATAGACAATAAGGCGAGCTTGGCAGATCTGAAGATCACCACTGCAGGTGGTCCAGTGGCAACCAAGAGCTGGGATGCCCCAACACCCAGCTACCTTGCTAGTGCCCCAGGGTTGTGAGAGAGAGGGAATAGGGAAGAAGTTCCCAACACTGACCAGAGTGGCTCTGCTCTAGATGGAGCAGAGACACTCTATGGTTTAAGACCTTTATTATAGAAATGCAGGGGGAAGGAGAGAAGGAGAGAGAGAGAGAGAGAGAGAGAGAGAGAGAGAGAGAGAGAGAGAGAGAGAGAGAGAGAGAGAGAGAGAGAGAGCAGAGGAAAGGAGAAGAAAAAGAGAAAGGGAAGAAGAGAGTGAAGTGAGAGAAGTGAGAGGTAGAAGAACAAAGGAGTAAGAGCGTAAAAGTTGAGAAAGCAAGAGATTGAGTTGAGAAGGCAAAAGATTGAGTTGAGAAGGCAAGAGATTGTGCAATTAATCAGTCGTTTCATGGGTACTACAATTTGAGGGTAATAACATCCATTTTTGAACAGCAATTAATTAATCTAGATAGACATTATGCTTTCTTTACTATCATATAACTTTCCCCAAAGTTCAACAGCCATTTGGCTTTAGCAAAAAGAGTTCATCTGTAGCTGGAAGGTCCCTGGTCTGTCTTCTGTAGGGTTCACTGCTGTGTCTTGGGAGCCTTCAGTCAGATGAGATTTTGGAGGAAGGCAGCTTTACCTGTAGGTCTCTGTAGATGGTGCTGTTTCAGATGGATCTGTGGCAGTAGGTCCCATGTTGAGATAGACCTGTAGAGTAATTATAACAAAGGAGCAGAACACCAGCAGAGGACATCTGCACAGTGTGGATAGCAAAAGTTATGCCAGCAATGGTTTCCTTAGGAGAATATCACAGTCTGCTTTGGATGGTTAAAGAAGAAAATAACATGTTAATTGTATGACTGGGTAAGCAGTTATCAGTTCTTCTGTAAAAGAAAATCAGTTATTAATTAAGGATTGGATGATTTTGCATCTTAAAAGAAATCTTAAACAAGTTGAAAGCATTTTTAGATATATATCATGAATACTAGAGAGAAAAAGGAACATTTAGAAAAGAAGCAAGAAAAATTTTTTGGTTAAAAGCATGATTCAGGTGTTCCTGTAGGAGGCACAGCTTCAATGCAGTTTTCGCAGATTTATCTGGATGGGAGGAGGAAGTATGCTTCCACCTGGTTTGTTTGTTTGTTTGTTTGTTTTAATTTTAACTGGAGAGTAAAGGGTTAAGTGTTAGCCAGCCTTGGTGAAGTGTCACTTAGCCACACCCACGCAGGGCCTCCACATCCTTGCCAGCATCTGCTGTCACCTGAATTTTTGATCTTAGCCATTCTGATTATGTGAGGAGGAATCTCAGGGTTGTTTTGATT
>NC_034594.1:146074295-146099857 GCF_900095145.1 Mus pahari
GTTCCTCCTGCCTGCTACAAGCTTTTTTTTTTAAAAAAATAGAATATATACATATGTATACATATGTATGTATATACTTACATTTGTGTATGTGTGTGTATATATATATATATATATATATATATATATATATATGCACACACACACACACACACACGTAATTCTTAAAACAGAAGGTATTTCTGAGTAAGTTATCCTAAAGTTCAAATTCCTTGTCAGATGGCTTAAAATTCAGTCCTCCTGCTCTAGTATTTTTTCTTTTGTTAAATTAATTAATTAATTTATTTTTACACTCCATATTTTATTCCCCCCACCCTTGTCCAACCTTTGACTGTTCCACATCCCATACTTCCTCTCAACCCCTGTTTTTACATGGATATCCCCCACCCCCAACCCCACCTGACCTCTAAACTCCCTGGGGCCTCCAGTCTCTTGCGGGTTAGGTGTATCATCTCCACATGAACACAGACCCAGAAATCCTCTAATGTATGTGTGTTGGGGGCCTCATATCAGCTGGTATTTGCTGTCTATTTGATAGTCCAGCATTGGAGAGATCTTGAGGGTTCCGATTAATTGAGACTGCCGGTCCTCCTACAGGATCTCCCTTCTCCTCATCTTCTCTCAGCCTTCCCTAATTCAACAACAGGGGTCAGCTGCTTCTGTCTATTGGTTGGGTGCAAATATCTGCATCTGAGTTTTTCAGCTGCTTGTTGGGTTTTCNTGAGNGNCCNCATGCTAGGTNCCTTTTTGTGAGCACCTCATAGCCTTAGTAATANTGTCANGCCTTGAGACCTTCACTTTACCTGGATCCCACTTTGGGCCTTTCACTGGACCTTCTTTTCCTCAGGCTCCTCTTCATTTCTATCCTTGTCATTCTTTCAGACAAGAACAATTATGGGTCAGAGTTGTGACTGTGGGACAGTACCCCTCTCCCTCATTTGATGTCCTGTCTTCCTGCTGGAGGTGGACTCTATAAGTTCCCTCTCCCTACTGTCTATTTGGCATTTCATGTAAGGTCCCTCCCTTTGAGTCCTGAAAGTCTCTCACCTCTCAGGTCTCTGGTACATTCTGGAGGGATCCCCTATCCTCCTATCTCCTGAGGTTTTCTGTTTACATTCTTTCTGCAGGCCCTCAGGGCTTCATTCCTTTTCACTCACCCAATACCAGTTCAGGTTCCCCTCTCCCAGCTAGCCCCTGTCCTGCCCCCATTACTTTCCCTCCAAGGTCCCTCCCTTCCTCCCCACTTGTGATTGCTTTCTTCTCTCTCCCAAGTGGAACTGAGGCATGCTCCCTTGGGCACTTCAGCGTGTTCATCTTTTTTAGTTCTGTGGACTGTATCTTGGGTACTTTGTACTTTTTTCTTTTGGCTAAGATCTGCTTATTAGTGAGTACATACCATGCATGTCCTTTTGGGTCTGAGTTACCTCACTCAAGATGATATTTTCTAGTTCCAACCATTTGCCTGCAAAACTCATGATGTCCTCATTCTTACTAGCTGAGTGCTATTTCATTGTGTAAATGAATATTTTTCTGTATTCATTCTTCATTCATGGGACATCTGGGTTGTTTCCATCTTCTGGCTCTCTCAAATAAGGCTACTATGAACATAGAGAACACTTGCACCTGTGATGTAGTGTAACTAACTCTCTTGGACTTTTTTTGGCAATTGTTCACAGGAAGAAAACTTTTGAGTTTCAGTCTCTGAGGAAATCGAAAGCTATGAACCTTGTCCTCTCCCCACAAAGTAGCACAGGATGAGAAACCCAGAACCCCTCACTCTGAGCACTCTGTGCAGTGACTCTAACCAGTGTCAGCTTTGGTCTCTCTCTCTGAAAACGCTTCATTTCTCAGAATTTCAGGAGATTACAGAATCCTCTGGTTCACTTTCAGAGAGATTTACTATTTACTCTTTTATCTTCGCACACCCCCCACACACACACACAAGCACACGCGAGCGCATCCACACACAGAGTTGCTCACTCACTCACTCACTCACTCACTCACTCACTCACTGCTTCCTGCCCTGCAAAAGCTGGATACCACTGAAGACATTTCTGAAGAGGTGAGCCCTGCCCCTGCTCTCTCTGGAAGGTAGATGCTCTGTGAATCCACAAGACTACAGGTGAAATCCTTGTTGATCTTTTGGTTGAGAGAGGAGGAAGCCAAGCTGGTGGCTGCTACACTGAACAGTGAATCTGCAGTATCTGGATTCAGGTCCTTGGCTCCTAAAGATGCTAGGCATCCTTATTCCTCCACCAGGAAGACTGAGCCGAAAAGGGCCACAATTCAGATTATGAAATACACTTCTTAGAGGTAAGTCAGGATAAGTGAATAAAAAGAAGAGGGCTTTAGTTTTCTTTGATGGAGAATGCTTAAAACCTGGTGGTTGTAGTGAGTGGCTGGGCAAAAGACAAGTTTGTGACAGGAAAAATTGCCATGAAGTAATAATATCCATTGAAAAATGCATCTAGATCTCAAGCGGCATTATCTAGCATTGCAACTGTACACAGCCTGGGCATCAGTGGGCATATGTGGTCAAAGAGGTCCCAGATTCACAGCGATTGCAAATCTGGGGTTTTAATGACTTCAGAAGCACATTGAATGTTCTTCATTCACTTCTGCATCAAGTGCATGAGGTGGTATTGTAGACATTGTTAGTCTGTATCATCCTGAAAGTTAATTTCTTTGGTTTCTTGTCTTTTTACTTTTCCTTGCTTTTGTTATCTGGTGGTAAGATGTAGAAAAGAGTTGGAGGGTTCATTAGAACCAGATGTAAACTTCCCACCTTTATGCTCTTCGGAAGACCCTCTGTGCACTGTGGTTTGCCTATTAATTATTAGGTGTATTAATTATGCTGCCCAGACTTTCTAAGGTTTTACAAAAGTTACAACACTGTTCATTTAGAAATTCAGATAAATCCTCCTAAATCATGCATAAAAATTTGGTTTTTAAGTTATTATTATACAATTCTATTATTAAAACACTTTTCTATTTCTAGGAGGTAAACTATTGTCATTGTTTTGGTTTTCTAATGAGAATATTTATTTTTGGTTCTAATTAAGACAATGCTAATATAGAAAAATTGGCTCTTCTTAGTTACTATAAAAGGATTAATTGTATAATTTCCATGAATGCATGTCTCAATGGTAACATTTAGCTGCACGTGTTAAGGAAAATTTGACACAAGATTTTAATTAACCAATTATGTTAGGTCCTGTAGGGTAGGTTGAGGACAAATTTTTCTGGATTTTATAATGCCCATTTCTTTTATGGGACATCTGCATTTCTTTTCTTGCCTTCTTTTTATAACTCAAGTGGCTAACACCTGAAAACAATAACATTACTGAGCTTATGTTGTTTCCTCCCTCAGTGGTCCTGTCGATGTTCTTCCTGTCTCTCCTCTCTCTGAGGAGAGTTTCACTCCTGAGGCAGAGACTCACCCAGTTTTCTCCTTGCTTAGGTTTTACTCTGAGGAGCCCTCACTGCACATACAATTTTCTTACCACACTTCCAAGAGCTGTTCCCGGTGCATTAGCTCATCTGAAACTGCCGAGGCGCTGATGCCATAGAATACTGTTGAGGTTTTCCTCTCTGAGTGTGAATTAGTCTACATTCAAACACTCATTCTCAGTTTTTGTTTTATGTAGGGTAAGTTTTGGGTACCTCTTTGCACCATTGGGGATGACTATATTTTGATATCTAGGATTTGCTGCCTGAAGATGGGTTTTAATCTAAATGCCTGAAATACCATAATACTGAATGTTGTTGAGATTGAGATTATTATTGACAAATTTCAAAACAATAATATTTTAACAGCAAAGAATGAGCATTTACATGTAAGCAGAGTATATCAAAAATATAAAGATCTCATGTCATTTCATATCAGTTAATATTTTGGCATAAACTTATTGTCAAAAATCATAAAATAAAACCTTCAAATTTTTGAAACACTTTGGGTTTGTAGTATCTTAGGCCACTGTAATATAAAACCATCCCACTATTTTGTTGAAAGCAGATTGCTCTAGATAGTATGGTCTTTCATATGACCTGATCTTCTTTAGTGTTCTTCACAGTCAATGTTCTATTACTCTTTGTAGACTTGCCTTTCATCCTCTGAACCCTGTCTGCCAGACAATGCCGTTGAAAAATGTTAGTAGTCTGAGAACATTTAGGACTCTGATTAGAATATTACACACACACACACACACACACACACACACACACACACACACACTCACTCACACACACAGAGAGAGAGAGAGAGAGAGAGAGAGAGAGAGAGAGAGATTCAGAGATACAGAGACAGAGACAGAGGGACAGAGACAGACAGATGGATAAAATAACCCATAACTAAAATGACTTATATCTTTAAGCAAATATCAGATTTAATCTATCCTTGAGAGTTATCAAGGATGTACAGAAACTCCTAATCATGTATAGAAAAGGAACTTTGGTTTAGTTGGAGAATTTTGGGAATTTCCAGAAGGCAAAGTCTCAGTTGATTCTTAAAGATTATCATAGATGGCAGAAAGAGAAAGCAATGCACAAATTGTGATGAAAAGGATACCATCTACTTCACAGTGCATGCCAAGGGAATGGGTGCTGTGTATTCCGAAGTGTGTCATATCACAAATATAAAAGAACCATATGTAAAAGAAACAGATTATCCAAGGACTTCCGAAGTATTTTAAGGAGTAAGAATTTTTTTTTTTTTAAAGAAACTGGTCAGCTATTAGCTTATTTTAGCAGCATTTAAACACAGCCTATACAGAGAAAACTGGCACTATGAGCAAAGAAAACCCATTTTAAAAAGTCAAGTCCAAAAGGAGAAAAAGCAAGTAGCTATTGAAATAATTTCCTCCAGTGAATGCTGCAGTCTGGCACTAGAAAATACTTAGCAAAATGCCAATACCAGGGACACAGAAACCAAGGTCTAAGCCCTTCTGAGACAGGATGCTAATGGAAGCTGCTTAACAAAGAGCCAAGTGGACTAGAGTCGATGCCTGGGCCAGATTCATCCTGTTGTAGCCAACATCCATTCCTATACATTGAGAGAACACGCAGACCATTTATGGATAAGCCACTTGAGCATGGGCAAATCAGGAAGTCACTGGGGGATATCTAGGGGCAGGTTCTAGTACCAAATAAAGACAGTNTCAACTAACCTGGACCCCTGGGAACTCCCAGGGACTGAGCCACCAAGCAGAGAGCATAAGCATGCTGGCCCTAGGCCCCTGTCACATATGTAGCAGAGGGCTGCCACTTCTGAGCTCACTGGGAGAGGATGTGCCTGATCCTGCAGAGACTTGATACACCACGATGGGGGAATATTGGGGAGGGGGTACTGCCCTCTCAGAGGCAAAGGGGAGGCAGGATGGCAGGAGGGACTCTGTGAGGGCGAACCAGGTGGGAGGAGAACAATTGGCAAATAAACAGATAAATAAAACAATAAACAATTGTTAAAAGAGAAAGAAAGAAGAATGGGAGAAGAACCAAGGCCCAGGATCAATACACAATGGAAAAAAGGACCTGGGCTTTCAACCTTCACAGCCCACCCTCTATACACTGTAACTAACACTGATTTCCATGCTTTCCCATAACCATCTACACCGACCTCACTCAGCTATAATCATCAACAGGGAAGAGTTCCTTAGACTTATTTACTAACCAAGCATTTCTGCACTCACTGTTTCCCACAGTGGCACAATTTATAATCATTGCTCCATTTTTTTCACATACACAGCTATGGACAACACTATGTCAAGGGTGGTTTGCTCACATACATATGGTCTTTATTTTAAATTGTCTCTTTATTTGTGTAATTCAGCCTACTGTTATTCTCTTGTAGACTTATTCCCTAACTGGAGACATGGTGAATTACTACAAGAGAATTATTCTTCTGTCTGGATTAGAATATATGAATGACTATAACTTTAGAGTACTTAAGTCCTTACTGATTCATGACCTAAAACTGACTAAGAAAATACAAGATGATTATGACAGAATTAAGATTGCTGACTTAATGGAAGAAATGTTCCCAGAGGATGCTGGATTGAGCAAACTGATAGAAGTATTCGAAAATATTCCAGATCTTGCAGATCGTGCTGATATACTTAGAAAAGAGATGGAGAAAGGTAAGAGAGAAGCAGTCTAGATGCCCACTTTTTCTCTACCCTCCCTAACCTGGGTAGCTCCTTGCAGTGACATAGCTGATAAGTCTCTTCCCCAGTGTGTACATCAGGACCTATAAAATGCCACCAATTTAAATGGTGGAAACTTAGGGAATTCCTTTCCCACAAAGAACGTAATGGGTTTGGAGGTAGATGTCTTTGGGGTGGGTAAAGGAAAGAAAACAACAAAAACGGAAGCTGTTTGGAGAAACAGTGGCTTCCAGTATGGTGGAATGAGTAGAAAGTTACGAAGAAAAAAATTAATACCACATTTACAATTTCCCACAATTCCAAATTAAGAAATACAATCATTAGTATGTCTACCGGCAAAAAGTGCGAGCCTACATTGAAGTAGAATCCTGAATCTAAGAGATGTGAAGTTCCCTTTTATAAAGTTACTGGGTTCAAAATAAATGGAAACAAAGGTAGGCATGTTGCCTCACATGTGTGATCTTAGCACTTAGCAGGCTTGGGCAGAGAGACCTAAAATTTAAGCCTAGCCTGGGGTTCATGGTGAGATCCTGTCTCAAGAAAATAAAAAGGAGCCCAAAGGGTAAGCAATGGAAATTCACTGTTAAGTCTCTGTTACATCCAGGACTGGTTACATCTTCGTCCTCTGTGTCTCTAATTTGGGGTAACATATAGAATATAATCTGTCATATAGTCATGCAAATCTTATATCCTTAAAAGCAAACAATAGGTTAAAAGGTTGAGATGGGACTTGGCTGATATGCATAGAAGTCCCCAGGAGGGAAGAGTGTCATGCCAGTTGTACCTGAGAAGAGCAAGGAAACCCAGAGTCATTTCCTGTGTCTGTATTGTTGGTGGCAGGGGCAGGAAATATACTGAGAAATAAACAGGAAGCAAATGCAGAAAATGGACTTCAGCTGTCTTGCTACAGGAGAGCTTCATATACTAATTGTCTTCTCTTTATTTCATCAGTTAAAAATAAAAGCAAAATAAAATCTGAATCCCGGTCGCTCCCACTTACCTCCAGCATGATGGAAGTTTGGGAAGTAGAACCAGCTATGGTGACAGCTTCCTCAGAGGTACGCTGTCTAAGATCTCACTGAAAGAGCATCCACTAAGCTTGATCTCTCCAGGGCCTTCCTCTGAGTACTTAGTCTAAGCCCCTCATGTGGGCCAAGGACCTAGCTGAAACAAAATGAAGGGTGAACAAATTCATAATTTCTGGTTACTCATTTTGTTTTAAAACTGACTAATGTGTACTTCATTATAATTTTCTGTAACAAATATATAAAATCATTAATAGCTTTGTGAGTGTGTATGTATGTGTGTGATTTACATACATGTGAGTGCATGGTATCACTGATGTCAAAGGAGGACTTCAAATACTCTGCTTAATCACTTTCTGCCTTACTTCTTTAAGATAGAGTCTCTCCCTGAATGCTGGTAGGCAGCAAGGCTCAGAGACCATCCTGTCTATGCCTTTCACAGTGCTTGAGTCACATACAGAAAGCCCAGATTTTAATGAGGATGCTGGGATCTGATCTTAGGTCCTCATGTACGTGCAGCAAATACTCTTGTCCCATAAGTCACCTCTCCAACCCCTCATTCTTCCTTTTGATAACATTTGTAAAAGTGGCAGTCAGTTTAAGGATATGACCTTCCAAAGCCTGTCAGAAGGACATTAAACTCAATTTGTACTTTCTAAATGTAGGTGTTCTCCCACCAAGGAAATGTGCACAGAGTAGTGATGTACATGAAGTCTTTCTGTTCCTGAACGAGATGATCCTATGCTCTTCTCTGGACATTTTTTCAGAAAGTTCAGTTCCCAAGGATTCAATAGACTCAGAATCCAGTAATATGGAATTAATTATCCTGGGATGTAAATCATTTTTCTTCATACAATTTTAAAGCACATGACAAGAACTGAGGATAAGACCCCATAGTAGAACCTAGCTTGGCAAAAAAAAGACCCCAAGGTCAACCTCTAATACACAAAAGAGAAGATCAGCCATTAGACATAGAAAATGTATACATGTTTTTCCTTTGAAAAAAAGGGGAAATAAACTATAAAGCCCCCTGAAGTCTCCTCAATTCCATCATATGACTAAATCAATCATCACCTTATCAATTGTTTCTATGAAGACCTCAGTGAGAATCTTTTGCTCTTGACAAGGTATATGTTAAAAAGAAATAATTTATGATCTTAACAGGCTACATATAGTAGTTTCATTTAACCAGGACTATCACATCATTTGATCATTTAAAACACTTTACATTTACATACATTTCAAAGAGTTATGATTGGGCTTCCTTTACACCTGGCAAGTGTTCTACCTACCAGGTAAACTACAACTTGATTGACAGAAATATTAACTCTATGGTCTATTCATTCAAGATACTCCAGACTTCTTCACAATGATAAATATCTTTAAGGAGCTTATCATTCAATCTCCCACTAACTTATTTATTTAATGTAGCCATTCATTCTTTTAGTGTACATTTAAAAACCCTGACAACCACTTACAAATGTTTACTTTATTGAATTCTATCATACCAGAAATCTCTATATGATCAATATTTTGTTATTTTAATTATTACAGTTGTGTTACTTGGAATGTAAAGTCAATGTGCACATCTAATTATCAGATTTCATAAATAATGATAATATAATTAACACATATCTAAGCCTGAAGAAAAGGCCATAAATAATTAGTTTTGTTTAGATGACATCAACTATTTTATTTCTTTTTCCTTTGTTTTTGTTTGTTTGAGCAAAGACTTTTTAATGACTAAATTTTGCAAATACACTGGCAAATCATGCAGTGGATGTGATTCTGTGCACCAAGTCTGCACAGTCCTTAGCAACCTGACCTGTTTAAGCAAAGCCCTTCATCTCTCCTACTGTTTACTATGCCTCCTACATTATCTGCAGAAGAACCAAAGCCCCATCTTTTCACTGGTCTGGCTTTCTTTGTCAAATTATCATTGCTGGATGTATCTATTTCTTTCTTCTGTTTCACAGAAGACTTATATACGGAGGGAATCAAAAACAAAGAAAACAGTGATGATTAACATGGCAGTTAAAGTATTTACATGATCTCACTTTTATTACTTTTTACTTTTATAGCTAAGTTTAAGATCATTTAAGTATTACGCCTCCTATAAGTTTATATAAGTATATTAAAAGGTCCTAAACATATGTATTGCCTTCTGAACACATACTTTTTCTATGTGTGTTTATATTCACATATACAGTAGTTTCATTTAACCAAATATATAAGGTCCTTATATTTAAAGGACCTTTGTTGCAAAAATATTAAAATAACAAATCATGCTACCACCAGCAAGGCAGCAGCGGTGGGCAGGCCGGGCTTTTCTCAGCCTGATTGACTCTGACTCTGAGCCCTGAAATCTCTCCACTGAGGTCCCATGGAGGGTCATTGCCAAGCAAGCCCCATGCTTCCAAATTCTCCTGGCTGGCTGGGTGCCCTGCCACCATTCCTTTCTCTGGGACCCAGCTGCATCACCAGGTGAAGGAAAACCCCATACAATCTTAGTTTAGAATCAGCAGGTAATACAATCTCTCGGCTCAGCAACTAGCATCCTAATTTGTAAGCTATTCTAAGTTATAAATCCTCCAGTAATGGATCCGGGCGAATCTGCCTCCTGAACCGGGGGCCTCCACTACCTACATTTTGTCTTCCATGCTCTCTCAGGTCCAAAAGCAAGAATCTTTCTCCCCCCTTCCTCTCCCCAACTGGGAAGTCCCAACTACTCCCCCACTGATTGGCTCCTTGAAATCTTTATTCATTAGGGGAAGGTTCTGGTACAGACTTTATCCTAAGCAGATATTAAAATGAGCCCTGCCTAGCACATACTAGGCAAATACTGTATCAACTGAGCTCCTCCATCCGATCTCCCGAAAATTTAACTCTGTGGTTCATTATCTCAGGGAACCTGTTACACAGTTCTAATCAGATCACCTGAAAGAAGAGTGACTGGGGTGAGGTGGGGCGGAGGGGCTATTATTGTGTACTAAAAAGCAGACATTTTGATGTGGTTTCCTTGGGAAGCTAAGGGGAGAAAAACCCACAAGTGGGTTTTTGCTGTATGGCTTGTTTCCCATCCAGTAACTCTGAGTCTAATAATACCAGGTTCCCTTTTCTCCGTTTTATAAGACATGTAGAGTCGGTATTCTGAGCCAGACCAGTGTCATTTAGTGCCCATGTTTCTAAGAGACATTCTGATTGGAAAGGAAAGGGGCTACGTTTAGAAGTACCTACATGTTATCTAAAGATGCCTCATGCAGTCCAACTGAGGTGGGGTAGGGATGACGGGAACACTGGCAGAGCAGAAGTATTTATGAAGGGGAAAAAGACAAAGATGTGTTTGATCCGATTTTTTGAAAACTGTTTATTAGGATACAAAGAATTTTTCAAAGCTCTTTCCTTTCAGGAAAGCAAAGACACTATCTGTGAATCACCTGATACCATGACAACACAGTTTTTTGAGGAAGAGCCTAAGTTTCCATTACTTTCAGCACCCAGCATAAGCCAGGCTGAGCGTGAACCCCTGACTCCTCAGAGGTTTCCAACAACAGCCTCCAGCAGTCTCCAGACGACCCTGGAGCCTACAGTAACACCGTCCACCATACTGGCAACATCTCAGGGTTCTTCAGCACCGTGTTCCTCCTCTGTCACGGCTTCTCAGATGCCTCCAGTGACAGCCTCCATCAGCATCCAGACCATCCAGACCTGTCAGGCAACCTCAACACTTCCTCGTAGTCACCAAACTACTCTGGAGTCTCCAAAATCAGAGCCCAGCAGAGTCCTGGCCATTCAGGTGACTCACACTGGAAAGGCAAGTGGTCATAATCGTCCTCAGGTGCCCACAGCAGCAGCAACCAGCAGTTTCATTAAACCTCAGGTGACCCCAGCAAGGTTACCGAGCGGTGTCCAAACCCCTCGGATGCCTCAAGCAACAGTGCCCAGCAGTGCCCAGACCTTTCAACTGACCCCACCAGCAATGACAGGTGATTGTTATCATACTAAGGTATCTGGAACTAGAGTGCCTGTCTGTCCTCAGGTGTCTGCAGTAACAGTATCTAGCAGTTACAATAACCCTCAGGTGACTCCAGCAACAGTGCCCAGAAGTGCCCAGAGGTTTCTACTAACCCCAGCAACAATGACCAGTGGTTGTAATATTCCTCAGATGTCTGCAGGGACAGTACACAGAAGTTACAGTAACCCTCAGGTGACTCCAGCAACAGTGCCCAGAAGTGCCCAGAGGTTTAGACTAACCCCAGCAACACTGACCAGTGTTTGTAAGAGTCCTAAGGTGTCTGCAGCAACAGTATCCAGCAGTTACAATAATTCCCCTCAGGTGTCTTCCCCAACAGTGCCCAGGAGTTTTCCTGCCAGGTCCCTGTCTCCAGCAACACCATTCAAGGTAATGATTGGCTATTCTCATGATATGATGATGACAAAAATTAACATAACTTTGGAAGACGTTCCCATTAACCCTCTATGTTGTATGCTGTCTTGTTGAAATAAGTCATTTATCTATTTTAAACATATGATTTGAGGTCCTTCCCTAAATTCATTTTATATTCCTCTTATGCTCTGCTGCGTTATGAAAACCTACAATTCATTGAACACCTATACACCCTTGTTCTTTAAGGGACACAATTGAACATCTATTTAGTTTTACTTTTTTTGTTATTTTGGCTTTTTTTTTTTTTACCATAAATGTGGTATTTCAGTGGGAAATGTAATGTAGAAATATAAAATGTATTCTCAATGATTTCCTTTTTTAAATTTAATTTTATTTGTTGTTAATATTTTACACTCCATATTCCATTCCCCGCCCTCCCTACACACCCTCTGACTGCTCCAGACCTCTTCTCCACCCCATCCCATCTAAACTCCCGGGGGCCTCCAGTCTCTTGAGGGTTAGGTGCATCATCTGAATGAATACAGACCTGGAAGTCCTCCACTGATTGTGTGCTGGGGGCCTCATATCAGCTGGTGTATGCTGTCTGTGTGGTGGTCCTGCTGTCTGTGTGGTGGTCCTGCTGTCTGTGTGGTGGTCCAGTGTTTGAGAGAGCTTGGGGATGCAGATTAATTAAGGCTGGTGGTCCTCCTACAGGATTGCCCTTCTCCTCAGCTTCTTTCAGCCTTTCCTAATTCAGTAATATGGGTCAGCTGCTTCTGTCCACTGGTTGGATGCAAATATCTGCATCTGACTCTTTCAGCTGCTAGTTGGGTATTTTGGAGTGCAGTCATGATAGATCCCTTTTTGTAAGCACTCCATAGCCTCAGTAATAGTGTTAGGCCTTGGGACCTCCCCTTGAGGTGGATTCCACTTTGGGCCTGTTGCTGCACCTTCTTTTTCTCAGGCTCTTCTCCATTTCCATCCCTGTAATTCTTTCAGATATAAACAATTATGGGTCAGAGGTGTGACTGTGGGATTGCAACCCATCTCTCACTTGATGTCCTGTCTTCCTGCTGGAGGTAAGCTCTATAAGTTCCCTCTCCCTACTGTCCATCTGGCATTTCATCCTAGGTCCCTCCCTTCGAGTCCTGAGAGTCTCCCACCTCCTAGGTCTCTGGTGCATTCTGGAGGGTCCCCCAAACTCCTATTTGCTGAGGTTTCCTGTTTACATTCTTTCTGCAGGCCCTCAGGGCTTCAGTCCTTTTCCCTTACCCAAGACCAGATCAGATTTCCCTATCCCAGCCACCCTGCCCCACCCTGTCCACTTTCCCTCCCAGGTCCCTCCCTCATTCCCCACTTGTGACTGCTTCCTTCTTCCTCCCTCACTTGGGCACTTCAGCTTGTTGAACTTTTTTAATTCTGTGGATTGTATCTTGAATATTCTGTTTATTTGTTTGTTTGTTTGTTTGTTTATTGGCTAATATCTACTTATTAGTGAGTACTTACAATGTATGTCCTTTGGGGTCTGAGGTACCTCACTCAGGATGATATTTTCTAGTTTCATCCATTTGCCTGCAAAACTCAGGATGTCCTTGATCTTAATAGCTGAGTAGTATTCCATTGTGTAAATGAACCACATTGTCTGTATCCATTTTTCTGTCATGGGACATCTAGGTTGTTTCCAGCTTATGGCTATCACAAATAAGGCTGCTATGAACATAGTTTAACATGGGCCCCTGTGGCATGGTGGGGCATCTTTTGAGTATATTCCCAAGAATGGTATACTTGGGTCTTCAGGTAGATCTATTTCCAATTTTCTGAGGCACCTCCAGATTGACTTCCAGAGTGGTTGTACCACTAGCAATGGAGGAGTCTTCCCCTTTCTCTACATCCTCTCCAACATGTGCTGTCACCTGAGGTTTTGATCTTAGCCTTTCTGATTGGTGTAAGGTAGAATCTCAGGATCATTTTGGTTTGCATTTCTCTGATCACTAAGGACTTTGAACATTTCTTTAGGTGCTTCTCAGCCATTTGAGATTCCTCAGTTGTAAAATCTCAGTTTAGTTCTACACCCCATTTTTTAATTGGGTTGTTTTTTTTTTTTTTTTTTTTTTTTTTTTTTTTTTTTTTTTTTTTGGCAATTAGCTTTTTGAGTTCTTTATATATTTTAGGTATTAGCCTTCTATCAGATGTGGGGTTAGTGAAAATGTTTTTCCCAATCTGTAGATTGTCGATTTGTCTTATTGACTATGTCCTTTGCCTTACAGAACCTTTCCAGTTTCATGAGGCACCATTTATCAATTCTTGATCTTAAAGCATGAGTCATTCGAGTCCTGTATTGGAAATTTCCCTCTGTGCCAATGAGCTCAAGGCTCTTTCCCACTTTCTCTTCTATCAGATTCAGTGTATCTGGTTTTATGTTGAGGTCCTTGATCCACTTGGACTTGAGTTTTGTATAAGGTGACATATGTGGGTCTGTTTTTATTCTTGTACATACATACAGCCAGTTAGACCAGCACCAATTATTGATGATACTTTCTTTTATTCCATTGTATATTTTTGGCTTCTTTGTAAAAAAAATCAAGTAACCATAAGTGTGTGGTTTTACTTCTGTCTCTTCAATTATATTCTATTGATCAACATTTTTGTCTCTGCACCAATACCATGCAGTTTTTGTCACTATTGCTCTGTAGTAAAGCTTGAGGTCAGGGTTGGTGATCTCCCAAGATGTTCTTTTATTGTTAAGGATTGTTTTCTCTATTTTGGGGTGTTTTGCCTTTCCAGACAAATTTGAAAATTGTTCTTTCCATGTCTTTGAAGAATTGTGTTGGGATTTTTATGGGGATTGCATTGAATCTATAGATTGCCTTTGGTAGGATGGCCATTTTTACTATGTTAATTCTGCCAATCCATGAGCACGGAAGATCTGCCCATTTTCTGAGATCTTCAATTTCTTTCTTGAGAGACTTGAAGTTATTGCCATACAGGTCTTTTACTTGTTTGGTTAAAGTTACCCCAAGATATTTTATACTATTTGTAGCTATTGTGAAGGAAATTGTTTCCCTAATTTCTTTCTCAGCATGTTTATCCTTTGTATACAGGAATGCTACTGATTTATTTGAGTTAATTTTATATCTGGCCATTTTGCTGAAGTTGTTTATCAGCTGGAGAAATTCTCTGGAAGAATTTTTGGGGTCACTTATGTATACTATCATATCATCTGAAAATAGTGATAACTTTATTTCTTCTTTACCAATTTGTGTCCCCTTGATCTCTATTGTTGTCCTATTGTGCTACCTAGCACTTCACGTACTAGATTAAATATACATGGGGAGAGTGGGAATCCTTGTCCTGTCCTGATTTCAGTGGGATGGCTTCAAGGTATGTCTCCATGTAATTTGATGTTGGCTGTTGGTTTGCAGTAAATTGCTTTTATTATGTTTAGGTATGGGCCTCGAATTCCTGATCTCTCCAATACATTTAACATGAAGGGATGCTGTATTTTGTCAAATGCTTTTCAGCATCTAACAAGATGATAGTGTTATTTTTTTTTTGCCTTTGAGTTTGTTTATATAGTGGATTACACTAATGAATTTCCATATGTTGAACCATCCCTGCATCCCTGGGATGATGCCTACTTGATCATGGTGAATGATGATTTTGATGTGTTCTTGAATTCGGTTTGCAAGAATTTTATTGAGTATTTTTGTATCAATATTCATAAGCTAGATTAGTCTGAAGTTCTCTTTTTTGGTTGGGTCCTTGTGTGGTTTAGGTATCAGAGTAACTGTGGTTTCATAGAATGAGTTAGGTAGTATTCCTTCTGTTTCTATTTTATGGAATAGTTTGAGGAAGATTGGTATCAGGTCTTCTTTGAAGTAATGGTAGAATTCTGCACTAAATCCGTCAGGCCCTGGTTTCTTTTGGTTGGGAGGTTTTTAATGACTTCTTCTATTTCCTTGTGTGATATGAGCCAGTTTAGGTAGTTTACCTGCTCTTGATTTTAACTTTGGTATGTGGCATCTGTATAGAAAACCATCCATTTCATCTAGATTTTCCAGTTTTATTGAGTATAGGCTTTTATAGTAAGATCTGATGATTTTTTTAATTTCCTCCACTTCTGTTGTTATGTCTCCCTTTTCATTTCTGATTTTATTAATTTGGANACTGCCTCTTGACCCTTTAGTTAGTTTGGCTAGGGGTTTATCTATCTTGTTGACTCTTTCAAAGAACCAGCTTTTGTTTTGGCTGATTCTCTGTATTGTTTTCTTTGTTTCTATTTGGTTAATTCCGGCCCTGTGTTCGACTATTTCCTGCCTTCTACTCCTCTTAGGTGAATTTGCTTCATTTTGTTCTAGGGCTCTCAGGTGTGCTGTTAAGTTGTTAGTTTAAGATCTCTCCCGTTTCTTTACCATGGCACTTGGTGCTATGAACTTTCCTCTTAGCACTGCTTTCATTGTGTCCCATAGATTTGGGTATGATGTGTCAACATTTTCATTAAATTCCAGAAAATCTTTAATTTCTTTATTTCTTCCCTGACCAAGTTATTGTTTAGTTTCCACATGTATGTGGACTTTCTGTAGTTTTTGCTGTTATTGAAGACGAGCCTTAGACAATGGTGGTCTAATAGGATGCATGGTATGATTTCAATCTTCTTGTATCTGTTGAGGGTTGTTTTGTTGATTATGGAGAATGTACCATGAGGTGCTGAGAAGAAGGATGTATTTGTTTTCTTTTAGGGTGAAATGTTCTGTAGATATCTGTTAAATCCATGTGGTCCATAATCTCTCTTAGTTTCACTATGTTTCTGTTTAGTTTCTGTTTCAATGACCTGTCCATTGGTAAGAATGGGATGTTGAAATCTCCCACTATTATTGTGTGGGGTTCAATGTGTGCTTTGAGTTTTAGTGTCAGTGTCTGTTTGTCATCCCTCCAACTCCTTGTCCACCTGATTACGGAATTCCTGGTTCCCCATGGGTTGAGTCTGTGGCAGCTGGCGCCTCAAACAGGGACTTTGGACAAGTAAGACTTTGTCTCTCTTTCTTTTTCCTTTTCTTTTTCTTTTTTTTTTTCCTCAGGCAAGGATAGGATTTCGTCTGGGTGCTGCACACCAGCTCGTAAAGGATCACCAATCTGAGGACGAAGAGTAAGTTTTACCATGGGGGCAGTCTGAGTCAAAAGTGAAAGAGTTGTTTCTTTCAGTCTTTAAGCACATGTTGTCCAGTCAGGGCCTAAAGGTCTCAGATAAATCCTTCCAGGAATTTTATGATTTTGTGCAAAAAATCAGCCTCTGATTTCTGGAGGAAGGAAGCTTGACATTGGAGGATTGGAAGCAAGTAGGTAAAGATATGAGGAGGTTTCATGAAGAGAATTTATCTAAGGAAGTCACCAATAATGCCTTTACTCTGTGGCAACAAATGGGGGATTTATTGACTGAGAAAATGGACTTAGAATTGCTTGCAGAGGAAGCTCCTTCATAACCCTTTGATAATTAGAAAGCGAGACTGTCTGCTTGTGAGAAGAAATGGTGCAATACAGGCAAAAAAGAGGAAAGGTCAGAAAAAAGTGGGTCAGAGACAAGTGATGATGAAGGTGATGAGGAGTGGGATTTAACTGAGGATGTGGCAAAGTATGAGCTAGATGAGAAAGAGATCGTTTTTCATGGCCCCAAGGCAGCAGTAAGGGGGACCCTTTAATCGTGGCACTAGCAGTGCATAAAACACCACCAAAACAGCTGACTTTTGCTGTCCCTTGGTTTTGATGCTGCGCCCCTTGGTTTTGATGCTGCCGTGGCAGAAGCAAAAAGACAAGGAGATTTTACTCTCACTTGCCCAGTAATTTATGTAGAAGGTGATGAGCTGTGATGGGATCCTTTGCCATTAAAAATTCTTAAGGAACTAGACTCAGTGGTAAAGACACTGGGCTCTGCTGCACCTTATTCCTTACAGGTTTTTGACATAGTAGTGAGCCAGTGGCTTACTCCATACGACTGGCATCAGACAGCAAAGGCTACTCTCACTCCCCGAGATTATATTCTCTGAAGAACAGAGTATGATAGTGAAGATAAGATAGTGAAGGAAAACTTGTCAAAACATGGACCTAAGCCCATGGTGTCCATGCTTCTTGGGCAAAAGGACTTTGCTCGACCAGCAGCACAACTAAAAATTCCAAAGGCAGTGCTGGAAAAGATTAATCAGATAGCTGTCTCTAGCTTGCGGAGTTTACCCCCACCTGGGGTTAAGTCCACAGTCCTTTCAGAACTCAGGCAAAAACATGAGTCAGTCATACGAGAGTTTTGTGGCTGGATTGGAAGAGGCAGTTTCTAGAATGATTCCTCCCTCAGAAGGGACTGATATATTAATAAAACAATTGGCTTGGGAAAACGTGAGCACCTTGTGCCAAGACCTGATGAGACTGATCCATAAAACAGGACCCTTGCAGGATTATGTTAAAGCATGTGTAGATGTCTCAGCAGCTGTAGTCCAAGGGATAGCTTATGCTGCAGCAATGAAGGGACAGAAATTCAGTGCCTATGTCAGAAATACTTACGGGAATGGAAAAGCATTCCCAAGGGAGTGAAGCTACATGCTTCAGTTGTGGAAAACCCGGGACACCTGAGAAAGGATTGTAAAAATCCCTCAGGAAACAAGAAGGGCCTTCCTCCAGGTCCCTGCCCATGCTGTGGCACAGGAAAGCACTGAAGAAATGAATGTAAATCAAAGTTCCATAAGGATGGGACTCCACTCACTAAAGAAGCCAGTGAAGCTAGTGAGACAAAAAGCTAGATAGGGGGCAGCCTCTTAGCCCCAGGAAAAAGAGAGGCACAAAGTGAAGAGGGTGGTAAAGAATCTCTGAATCCAGAGGCTCAGGAATTTACTATCTGCCATTTACCTAGAGCTGCTTCAGGGAGTCCAGGGTTAGATCTGACAGCTTTAACAGATGTTATAATGTTATAATTTCTAGTTGGAATGGTATGCATTTCATCTCCACTTCAGTGTTGGATACCTTGCCTCCAGGAACTGTAGGCCTCATTATAGGCCACAGCTCCAGTTATAAGAAGAACTTTGAGGTGGTCCCTGGAGTTGTGGATTCTGACACTTTAGGTGAAATTAATATTATGGTTAAAGTGTTGTTAAAGGAGACAGTACAACTTCATAAAGGTCAAAGAATAACCCAGATCTTATTATTATCTTATCTATGACTCCCCAATCCTACATTGAAAGGAGAGCAAGGCAAAGGACAATTTGGGTCTATAGATACTGTAGCCTGAGTGCAAGAAAGTAATAATCAGAGACCTTTTAAGGATATTGTAATTAATGGAAAATCATTTAAGGGCCTTCTAGATACGGGAACTGACAGGTTCTGTATTGCAGGTAGAGATTGGCCTTCATCTTGGCCTGTTCACCAGACATCCTCTACTCTACAAAAGATAGGGATGGCTGCTAATGTAGCCCAAAGTTCACAAATATTAAAATGGAAGTGTGAAGGAAAAGCAGGGCATGCCCAGCCTTATGTCATAGCTTCCCTACCTTTCTCACTTTGGGGAAGAGGTATCATGGAGGATGTGAATGTTAAACTGGTTACCCCAGACAATTTAAATTGGCAGAATTTTTCATAGGGGTAACTGATGATCATTGATATGCTGATAAAATAGAATGGAAAGATTCAGAGCCTGTGTGGACTAATCAGTGGCCCCTAACTGAGGAGAAGATGCAGGCTATTGAAGAGGTGGTGAAGGAACAGTTGGAGAAAGGGCATATAGAGGAATCCAACAGTCCATGGAACACTCCAATATTTGTTATAAAGAAAAAAATCAGGGAAATGGAGACTTTTGCAAGACCTTAGGGCAGTAAATTCTATCATGTATGATATGGGAGCCTTGCAACCAGGGCTCCCTTCACTAGTTGCTATTTCAAAACAATATTATATTATAGTTATAGATTTACAGAATTGCTTCTTCACAATAAAATTGTATCCTGAAGATTCTAAAATATTTGCTTTTAATGTTCCCTCAGTGAATTTGCAAAGGCTGTACAGAAGATTTTGGTGCAAAGTTTTACCTCAAGGAATGAAGAATAGTCCTACATTGTGCCAAAAATTTGTAGATAAGGCTTTATTGGAAGTTAGGAAATCATTTCCTCAAGCATATATAATTCATTTTATGGATGATATTTTATTGGCTAGAGAGCGTAAAGAGCAAACAGAGCAGGTTTTGCAAATAACTATAGAATGTTTAACTAAGTATGGGCTAATAGTAGCTCCAGAAAAAAAAATCAGCATAATAAGCTATTTGGGGCATCTAATATGTAAAGATCATATTTCTTCTCAAAAGGTTACCCTTAGCTTGGATAAATTAAAATTTTTAAATGACTACCAGAAGCTGTTAGGGAATATTACTTGGGTTAGGCCATATTTGAAGCTTACCACAGGAGACTTAAGTCCTTTATTTAATATCCTAAAGGGTGAAGCTCATCCCAATTCACCTAGATTTTTAAGTCCAGAAGCCCCACAGGCCATTGCTCTGGTAGAAGAGAAAATTACAGAGGCCAAAGTACAGCAATAGATTTATACGAGGGAATGGGATTTCTTGATCCTTAAGACTTCCTATACACCTACTGGGTGCCTCTGGCAGGGGGGAGTACAGGGATGGATTTATCTACCTCACACTCTTACTTGTTCATGTGCTCAATATTAATCATTAAGGCTCGAACTCATTCCAAAGAATTGTTTGTAAAAGAAATGCAAAATATAATTATCCCATATAACAGGCAACAATTGAACAGTTATTGCAAAATGATGAGGATTGGGGAATAGCTTTACAAGGAAATACAGGACAGATTAAGTATCATTTACCTAGACAACCTTAAATTGAATTTGCAAAAACTGCTGAATTTGTTTTTCCTAATAAAATTTCTGAAGAGCCCTTACAAGAGGTACTTCTTTTTACAGATGGTTCCTCTAATGGAAGGGAAGTGGTGTATAGAGAAAACTAACACCCCCACCCCCCAATAATAAAAAGGGTAACAGAATTTTCTGCTCAACAAGCAGAAATTGCTGTGGTAATTCTAGCTTTAGAACAATTTCCCCAGGCTTTTAATCATTATACAGATTCTAAATATGTCATAGGCCTGTTTCCAGTCATAGAGATAGTCTTGCTGTCTGGAGATTCTAAAATTTTAAAGCAGTTACAGCAACTACAGACTCTGGTTCAGAATAGAAAGGAAAAATTCTTTATAAGACATATACGTGGACATACAGGACTTTCCAGTCTGCTGTCTTTAGGAAATTTGCTAGCAGACAAATATACTAAAGAAACAATCATGAATGTCATAGAAAGAGCTCAGCAAAGTAATCAACTACATCATCAAAATGCTTTAGCACTAAAAAGAATGTTTCAAATTATTAGAGAACAGGCTAAACAGATTGTGAAGAAATGTCAGTACTGCCCAGAGGTATACCATCCTCAAAAGATGGGCATTAATCCACTGGGCTTAAAGGCACAGGTTTTATGGCAGATGAATATTACTCATGTACAGGAGTTTGGAAAATTGAATTTTGTACATGTTACAGTGGCTACTTTCTCACATGCTGTCATGGCCACTGCTAGAACAGAAGAGGCAGTAAAGGTTGTACAACACTTGCTGGTTTGTTTTTTATATTTATGTGTTCCTAAGAAAATAAAAGCAGACAATGGACCAGCCTATATTTCTAAAGCATTTGCAAAGTCTTTGAATCAGTGGAAAATTGAGCATGTTACAGGGATTCCTTATAATCCACAAGGACAGGCAATAATAGAAAGAACTCATCAAGTATTAAAGAATCAGCTTGATAGGGTGAGAGCTGCTAATCAGTTTTACTCACCCCATCATGCTTTAATTCATGCTTTGTTTGTAATTAATCATCTTAATACCAATGATCAGGGAGAGACATCTATGATGAGACATTGGGGTCCGGTTGCTTTTAAAGCACAACCTTTAGTAATGTGGAAAGATCTTTCGAATGGAATCTGGAGGAGTCCCGATACTTCAATCACTTCGGGGAGAGGCTATGCATGTGTTTTTCCACAGAATGCAAAATCCTCAGTCTGGAATCTGGACAGGCTTATCAGACCAGCCCCGCCTCTCTCGCACATAAAGCCGCGCAGAGAAGAGAAGGAGGAAGCAGGAAGAACAGATGCTTGCAAACAAAATGAAGAGACTCTCCCTATCTCCACCACAGACAACAGCAGGGAGAGTCGAACTGATGCCTACTTGGGGACAACTAAAGAAGCTGACTCGTGAGGCAAAGGGACTGGTACAGAGAACGGGCAAGACGCTTTCGTCAGAGACAATGTTTTTGGCCATGCTTGCTTTAATAGCTATGCAGGTGACTGTCGTATTGGGAGAAAGTTTTTGGGCTTACATACCCAAGTCACCACTTCTTCATCCGGTCGGGTAGAATGAACAGAATAATATAAAAGTCATGACTAGCAATTCAGAGTTGTTGGGTGGGTTCCAAGATTTTGGTAGGAATCATCATATTTACAAGCGTCTAAATTATAAGGGAAGGTCTGATGTGGTTCCTATTTGCCTAGCGCTTAAAGGAGCTGTACTGATAGGGTGCTTGCCAGTCAACTATAGATCTTTTGTGACTGACGCTCCTGATAATGAGGATTGGCTTAAGTGCTGGGTATGAAAATTGCAATCTCAGTTGCTTGGATATGAAAATTATAATAAAACTTCTGAGACTGTACCTAGACTACCAATCCCTGATTGTATGGTAATTTTGGGAGATAAAGATAATGATTATACTTGGAATAGTATAGTTACTGAGTACCCTTTGTGGCTAGATTGTGGATTTAAGCATTCAGCCAGTTTTTCATCCTAGGGGAACTCAAGATACAGTAACAGATTTTTAGGTCCCAGAACCAAATTTCGATTTTACTCTCTTTTTAAAAGAACTCTCAGATTATCAATTTCATGGGTTTGATCCAGATATGAGGAATGAGCCTTTGAAACAATATTTCACTCCAGGCTTTGTAGCCCCAATTTGGGTTGGTCATTCTGTTGCAGAATACTACTGCTATTTAACCAGATTTGTTTAGACTTGTTGATGCTGCTCACATGATCTTTTTAACAAAACCCAGAGCTCAGGCCAACTCCTGTATAGCGGTGAAAGCTTGTGTTCCTTATCCATATGCTATATTGTTGGATAGTTTTGACAGAGTTAAGATCACCAATGTTGGCAAGTCTTTTCATATTCATTATAATACTTGTCAGTTAACTAATTGTGTAGATCCTAATTTAGATATGGAATCTGCTATTATGATTTTGTTAAAGAGACCTGCTTATGCTTTGCTGCCTGTAGAGTTAGGAAATGATCCTTGGTTTGAGAATGCGGGAATGCAAACTTTGAAAAGGTTAAATGAGCTTAGTCGACCTAAGAGATTTGTTACAGCTCTGATTCTGCGGATTACTGCTTTAATTGCAATTATAACTTCTTTTGCATTATCTACCACAGCCCTAGTTCAGCAGCTGCATACTGCTCATTTTGATAATGAGATGCATAGGAATATTTCCATAGCTCTGTCAGAACTACATATTATAGATAAGAAATTGGAGGCAAAGTTTAATGCTTTAGAAGTAGTTTTAGCAATAGGACAGGATATAGCAAATATTAAGGTTATGTTAGTTACTAAATGTCATGCTTCATTTCAATATATTTGTGTCATGCCATTACCTTATAATACAACCATTGATTGGGAAAAGACTGGAGCAGTTAAAGGCAGAAATTTCAGATATTAGCAGAAGTCAATTGGGTACTTGGAACATTGGTGAATTGGCCAGAGATTTAAAAAATAATCTAAGTGCATTGAATCTCTTAGATTGGGTTCAATATATAATCTTGCTTGCTATTATTATTGGCGTTATTTTATTAGTAATTGCTGTGTTTCCACTCATCTTTAGAGTTCTTCTGAGATCTATAACTACGACAAGGCAGGGCATTCTGGAACTTCGTCTGAAAAATAAGAAAGAGGGAATGCCACACCCACTCCAATGAAGACTGAGTGGCAGGCACAAGAGCTTGGACACAGTCTTGAGGCAAAAAGTTTCACGGAAACTTAGTCTCCTGGAACCTTGGCATCCCCTTAGCATGAATGCTCCAAACTTGTCGTTGTGTTAGTCGGTGAATGAATCTGCCTTCTTTCTTTCAGTATTGTTTATTAATAGGTGCCTCCAAGAAATGAGTTTATAAATACCTAAATCAGGTTGAACTTTGCTTCCTGGCATTCACCAATGTCCTAGGCAGTTCTGGAGCTGACCCTGGGCTTATAATTTCATAAGAATGTTACTCATTCAGATGAAATGCCTCAGTGCTGACCGTTAGTAATCAGGCATCTCACAGTTTGCCAGATAGGAGCTAACAATGTCAGGACTAGTTCAAAATAGTAAACTTAGAATCCTCATTACAGTTAGGTATGATAATATATGCAGACTACATTGCATATTAGAAGAAAGCTGGTGAGTTCTTCTGACAAATGGAGATTCCCTACAGACACTTAAAAGAGCAGCCAAGTTACTCCCATATGCAAGAATTTACAATGGCCTAGGAAGAAGGAGGGTTGTGGTTTAAGGGGGAACTACAGTATTGCATTATTCATGAGCAAGAGCAGAACCCCCTAGTGCAAGCTTTCACAAGGCTCAGAGGAATAGCATAAATTGTGACTAGGGTGTGAAATCCTCACCTGGCTCCTGTCAATAGCTGACTTTAGATAGGGCTGATGTTATCTCAATTGTAATCATTGCCTGGTTCCTGCCAGTCTTTATGTATGCATTTTTTTGGTTTTTGTCAGATTACTTCAATGTACCTTGGCTGATGTGTCACCTAACTTCTTTGTTTTCTTCTGTAATATAAATCTGATGCTTACTTTGAGAAATAACATTCAGATAAAAACACTCTCTCTGTGTCAGTGTCTGTTTGTCATCCCTCCGACTCCTTGTCTACCTGATTACCAAAATCCTGGTTCCTCATGGGTTGAGGGACCCAAAGGGTCCAGTCCGTGGCGCCTGTATTTCTTTCAGTGAGTTATTGATATCCTCCTTAAAGGCCTGTATTATCTTCATAAAAATAGGATTTTTAGAACAGATTTCTGATTTTTCAGGTGTGTTGGTGTATTCTGGGCTTGCTGTGGTGAAAGAACTGGGTTCTAGAGATGTCCACATACTGTGGTTTCTGTTGCATATGGTCTTGTGCTTGCCGGCATCTCTTCATCTGGATATCCCTGGTGTTTGTTGATCTGGGTGACTGTCTGTAGGCTAATTCTTTTGTCTCCTGGTAGGCTTGTGACCCTGCCTGTAACAGACCACCTATAGATCCTTCCAACTGGGGGCTCTTCACAGAGGCAGAGAACCTGCTGAGCTGTTGCCCTGGCTGCAATAGATCTCCTGGGAGGCCTCAGACTGTTGGGGATTCTGTGAAGCAGCCAAGCAGTTTCCCAACTGCTCTGAGTGCAGAGAGTCCTCAACTTCTCAACTGCTCTGAGTGCAGCACGTCCTCTAGGATGGAATGGGATATGGAGTCTTCACGAGAGCAGACCAACTAGGAGTCTGCCCCAGCAGCAAGGACCAGGAGGAAGGAGTGAGAGGAATGGGGGGGTGTGTGTGGCAGGAATGATTTCCTTTTTTAATTTTTTTAAATGTTTCTATCTCTTTGTTGATATTCTATTATCCATATTCTTTTATTTATTATTTTCTTTATTTACATTTCAACTGCAATCCCAAAAGTTCCCTATACCCCTCCCATGCTCCCCTACCTACCCACTCCCACTACTTGGCCCTGGCCTTCTCCTGTGCTGGGTCATATAAAGTTTGCAAGACCAAGGGCCCTCTCTTCCCAGTGATGGCCAATTAGTCCATCTTCTGCTACATATGCAGCTAGAGACACAAGCTCAGGGGGTACTGGTTAGTTCATATTGTTGTTCCACCTACAGGGTTGCAGCCCCCTTCAGGT
>NC_034594.1:146560674-146640383 GCF_900095145.1 Mus pahari
CACATGCCAGCAAGATTCTGCTGAAGGGACACTGATATATCAGTCTATTGTGAGGCTATGCTAGTGCCTGGCAAACACAGAAGTAGATGCTCACAGTCAGCTATTTGATGGAACACAGGGCCCCCAATGGAAGAGCTAGAGAAAGTACCCAAGGAGTCGAAGGGGACTGCAACCCTGTAGGTGCAACAACAATATGAACTAACCAGTACACCCTGAGCTCAGGTCTCTAGCTGCATATGTAGCAGAAGATGGTCTAATAGGCCATCATTGGGAAGAGAGGCCTCTTGGTCTTGCAAACTTTATATGACCCAGCACAGGGGAAGGCCAGGGCCAAGAAGTGGGAGCGGGTGGGTTGGGGAGCAGGGATGGGGGGAAGTTATAGGGAACTTTCGGGATAGCATTTGAAATGTAAATAAAGAAAATATTAAATAAAAAAGTGAAATACAATTATAAAATAAAAACTTAATAAGACAAAGATTAGTGTTTTTTTTTTACAAAAGAAATATCAGATTATAAGTATCTATAGGAAAAATAGGAAAATCATGGTCTTAAAAATACATAGCAAAGTGGGAACCCAAACATTGGTTCTGTGTCATAACTAGTAATATTACAAGATTATATTATTCAGTTAAGCATTATCCATTTCCAACCCAGCATGGATTGGAGTCCTGGAGGAATTTATTAAGGCTAGAGCAAGATATCAACACTTGAATTCAGAGGATATATGGGTCTAGACACTTACAGTCCTTTAAGATGGTATGGCTATACAATGTGTCAACTGTTCTGAAAAAGTGAGTACCCTAATATGCATTGTAAAAAAGATAACAGGTTGGTCTTAGAAAAGAAGTATATGTGAGAGTACAAAGAGGAGAAATGGAGTTCATTGCTTCTGACACTTGCATGTGCTAGACTCTTTGCTTCCCTCTTCCTACCTGGTAGCAAAACAAACAGACTCCTCATTGACAGAGGTAACAAGTTCATTAAGCATTTCATCTAAATGAAAGGTTATGAGTAGGCAAATTCTATATTTGTATTTCATTTTTTTGTGTCTGTTTCTGTCTTTTATGATGATCAATATCACAACCAGCCTCTGTGTATGTTTGATTAATTAAATCTCAGGGATAAATGGGAGACAAGGTCAGAATTTCAAGACCTGTTCCTGATATTTGGATTGAAGAAATGACAGGGGGACAGAAAGCTTGTACCTTAGCCAAAGGAATGGTAGATGAAGCTGACGATGAGATCTGGCCTATTGGTGAATGGCATGTGGCTGTGGATTCTTCACAACAGGGAGGCTCATCTGCTTCCCAAGATGCCTTGCTCTTTTTCACTTCAATCTTTTCTTCACTCGTCATTTTCCTTTTCTGAAGGCATATCCATTGCCCTGTTAATGAGTCTAATCAATTGAGCAGAGTGTGTCTTCATTATTAGGTAGTAGATTCATTATGCCTGATATGTTGGGATGTTGAAGGAGTAGCACCCACCCTCTGGCCAGGTCTAAAGTGTGATCATTAATAGTCATAAAAATGTGTATATAAGTGGTTTTGTCAAGTAAGTGGAGAAGAAAAGCTATATGAACTTTTTTTTTTCTATTATTACTTCTATGGAAGAATACAATTGAATTTAAAGTAGAAAACTAGGTTTGTATAAATATGTAACAACCATGGCTCTGCCAGCTTTTAAAGTTCATGAGATTTCTTGTAGGAGTGAACACAAATTGATGCTACTTGATCAGTTACCCTCTGAGAGTCAATAAAAGCTTGTAGAGAAACTGATAAGGCAATGAGAAGGTGACAGACTGAGCAGGGGGAAAGGAGTCACCTCTGTCTGTCTAGACTGCCAGCCCAAACCTGTTCCTCAGGCTCACCTGGGCTGTAGAAGTCCCCACCTTAGCTGTTGAAGTCGCTTCCTGGGCTGTGGAAGTCTTGCCTCTTTCAGAAGCTAACATGTGGCTTGTAGTTGATGTAGGTGTTATAGTACCTGCTTCTTGCTTATTTATTTCCAGTGATGTTTCTCCTGTTACTAGGGTGGTAAGATTTTTTTTTATCACAACAAATGCATAACCAAGAAAGCCCACATAAAGCAAAATAGATGGTCTAGGGACCATCTAGAATTTCTACCATTTTCTCTCTGCTGCATTTATATTGATGCTTAGTCCATAGCTTACTCTAGCGACACAGCACCAAAGGCACAAGCTTTGATACCATCTCCCATTAGTCAACGTTTTCCTTACCTGTCCCATTTAAAATGAGAAAACCCTTCGTGCTTGTGATTCCCATGTACCTAAACCAAGCTCTTCTTATTCCCATTCCCCTACATTCTCTTAAAATACTAAATTTTATCACATTGATGTTTTGTGTATAATACACTCAAATAATAGATATAAGTAAAAGGAAATCTGACATAAACTTGTAAAATGTGATAAAAATTTCTAAAATTTTTTACCCAACTCAATAATTTGATGAAAGGCAGTGCTGCCTCATGCCTTCTTAAGGCAATATTTAATCAAAATATATCCTTATCATTGTTAATACAGAGGATAAATAGATTAGTATTGTTAATAGAACTGGTGAGATGATTTGTTAATGTATATATTTAAATATAAATCATAATTTTGTAATTGGAGTTTATTACTTTTGAACATCTATGTTGCATCTGGAACCCCAATCTTCGATCACCTTCTTTTTTTGTCTGCAATATGCACACATCAAATATTCTCCATAAATTACAAGCATTCACTGGAAGAGGAACATCCTCAATAGCCAATCCAAAGGACCAATATGGCCAAGGTCTTTGAGGTGTAAACCAGAGATATGACAGTTATGTGTGGACTTCAAGGTTATGAAGGGAGTAGATAGTAAGACACAGGCAGGGACAGGGTCTTCTTTGTTCCATGTTACCTTCTGATCTCTCTTTTTTAAGAATTTCAGCACGTTTTCTAAGAGCAGGTACGTCTCCACAAAACTCAATCAGCTTGCATTGCATCAGCTGGGTATTTCTTTACCATCATGTTAGCAATCTGAAACGTGGTGTATTTTTCTTGGTTGTCTTCCTCCAGACTTAAATCTCTGGACAGCAATGACTTAAATAAGCTAAAATGATGCTTTTTGATACATTCAAGTCCTTTCAGCAGAACAATTCTCTTATATTCATTCTCCATCTTTCAAGTTGTTGGTGATACTAGAAGAAAAAGTTTGCGTATATTGTACATGTATTCAGAAATTTCCAAAGAAAGGCATGATTATGGGAATGAATGAGCTATGTAGAAGTACTGCACATAGGTATGTTCACAGGAAGAGAGCATCATAGTAGCTGTTTATGTCACAAGGAATATTGGAAAATAATTTTCTTATTAGGAATACCTTTAAAATGATCTTTGTTGTTAATAATGATAGTTGAGTTGGGTCAAGCGTAGTTGTGATGAATGTGTGTCTGGAGATATGCCTCTGTGCAAGAACTTGGGAGTATTGGCTTGTGGCTTTTCTTCTCTTCCTTTTAGGTACCTGAACCTTTCCCTTATTGTCTGTCTGTCAGATCATGACTCATTGTACGACTATAGCTGAGTTGGTTACTTTTCTGTTCACTATGACATGGACACCTGCCAGAAGTAATACATGGGGAGAGTGTTTATTTTGCCTTCCAGTCTCACAGTGAGTATATCTTTGTGCCTGGGACCCAGGCTGTGACCACATAGCCTTTTAAATATTTACAGATACGTTTGAATAGGAATCTTTAAGTTACAATACAGTGCTACATCCACTCCAGTAGTGACACACATGACATGCCAAAAGCCTGGATGCAGTCCCCGAGGCAAAGAGTTTCACAGAAACTTAGTCTCCTGGAACTGTGGCATCCCATAGCATCTGTGTGCTTCCTTTCAGTATTGTTTTGTTATAGGTGTCTCCAAGCAATGACTTGCCAAATACCTAAGCAAAATTGAACTTTGATTTCTGGCCTTCATCAATGCCCTTAGGTAGTCCTTGAGCCAACCCTGGGCTTGGAATTTAGTAAGAATGTTGCTTATTCATTGACATTCAGAATTGCTTCTAGTATTGTATGAGAGATAGTGAAAGAAATCAGGNTTTAGTATCTACTACATAGAGTTAGAAATCTCAGGGCAAGCTTAGCAAAGTAAGTTTAGAATTCTTNNTATAGTTATGTATGGCAGACTATATTGCTTATTAGTAGAAAAGTCCTCCCACGCTGCCACTTAGAATAAAAGCCAAGTCTCTCCCATGTACAGGAATTTACAATGGTTTAGGAAGTAGATCGGGCTGTGGTTTTGGAGTATTGCATTGTTCATGAGAAGGTTAGCTAGAACCATGACTTGGGTGTGAAAGCTCTCGCCCAGGGAGTATAAAGACCTCACACCTGGCTTCTAAAACTACAGCTGACCTTAGATAGAGCTGACTTTGTCTCAGTTGTTTTATTGCCCAGTTCCTGCCAGTCTTTGTGTTTACGTTCCTCTGTTTTGTGTTAAGAGTAATTAAGCATCCGGTAACCTCATTTGTACCTTGTCGATGTGTCACCTAACTTCCCTATTTTCTTCTGTATAAAAAGTTTGATGCTCGATTTAACATTGCATTCAGATTCACACTCCGTGTGTCGCATCTGTTTGTCACCCCAATTCTCGCCGACTCTATGCCCATCTGTCTGAGACTCTGATGTGCACAGATTGAGGAGGGTCCACTGCACCTGGTCGGTGGCCACACAGATGGTTATAATACTTTAGCCGTGGGCCTATGTTCCTACATCTGCCATGTAGGCTCTATGCTCTAAAGACTTCACAACCTCCCAAAACAGCATTGAAAGCTGTTTCTCAAGTGTTGAAATGCTTGAGCCATGGAGAGCATTTTATATTCAAACCAAGGTAATGACTAATGTGACAAATGAGGACATGGGCTTGAGTCTCTCACATGGGAACCTCTGGCCACAGCACGGCATACGTTTTTCCGTTATGTCTTCCATAACTTCTGTAAGTAATCTTATCTTTTCTGTAGGGTAGGTTAGTATATTTTCAGTTCTCATTGCCCCATTTCACTGTTGCTTTATAGAACTTCTTTTGACACTCTCCTGCAGAATCAAATGTTTATTGACTGGGAGAATTACAACACTTGTTCCATCTTTTTCCTTCAGTGCTCAATATCTTTTAACTGGGAACTTTTAGAACCACACATTTGTGGCAGCTGTGTGCTATATAATGAAGCCCAGATGTAGACAAATCTTTACAGAATAAAGGAGAATATTTGTAAATGGTACATTCATATTGACATTGCAAATATTAATGACAATTGACATTGTAAATATCATGACAAATAATTGACATTGTAAATACATGAAACAAGAAAGAAAGAAAGAAAGAAAGAAAGAAAGAAAGAAAGAAAGAAAGAGGAAGGAAGGAAGGAAGGAAGGAAGGAAGGAAGGAAGAAAGGAAGGAAGAAAGGAAGGGAAGAATAAAGGGAAAAGAAAAAAGATGACTACTCAAAACTACTCACAACCCTAAAAACAATGCTATGCAAAAGGAAGCTAAAGTACTGAACAATCAAATGAGAGGGATCCTTAGCAATACAGTCTTAATACACAGTTGTGTTGGGTCACTAAGGGCAATGGCAATAGACTGTGGGTTTGTTTTTTGGTTTATTTTGTTTGTTTGTTTTTTGTTTTGTTTTTGAGACTTCTGTGGTCTCATTGGCTAATATCTTGTAGGGAGTTAATCTCACTTTATAACTGTGATTCTCATTTAATAATCCATGTTTTCTAAGAGTGACATTGTCCACCTACATAAGGCAATCCTATTCAAACTTACTTTATGATATATTTTTGAAATTATCTTACTAACGTGTGGGTTTCTTAGTTTTGATTAGCCACCTATTACCTACTCCTTTCCCTTTTTTCCATTCTTATGTAAGCCTTCACTCATTTCACATGTACCCAGTTATACTTCTAGCTCTTTTCTTATTTGTATTGTGAAGTAGCATATTTCCATATAGCTTTACATATACCCTTCCATACTATAACCAAGTCCTTCATAATTCTAGCACAGATTCAGGTGGAAATCTTTTGTTGCTACCATTTACTGAGGAGCTATTAGTAGATGGTAATTGCTGGGGTAATGAACAAATCATTCTTTCTGAAAGGTGTGTCCAAGGTAGAAATCCCAAGTTCCATTGGATGATCCCACCTCTACACACACATGATCAGTTGATCACCCATGATCAAATGAGCAATTGCATGTAGTGGATTATCTTACACATACATACACAAAAGAAGATTTGAGATTGGATGGGGGAAAGTGTTGAGGGAAGATATTGGGGGGTTGTTGTAAGTTACGAAGTGATTTGATTTTTTATTTTAAAACTATATTAAATGGTTAGGAATAAAGTAAAATTAAAATTACTAGACATACACTCTTGAAAAATGGTTCAGTTTTTCAAATCATCAGAATAAGTCAGATAAAAATTATATAAATAGTTAAATAAAAGCTGTAGTGATATATAATGTTATATATACTTAAAATGTTTATTATTAAACATTATAAGAGAAGAAATAAATTCTGAAAAGAATTCAGAGAAACAGTAAATGTAACCCACTCTTTGAATAAATATAATTTAGTGTACACATAATATAGAGATCATTTAAATACAAAAAGAACAACCAGTATGTTCCACTCATTTCAAAAACTAGTTATATAACCAATGGAGATGAAACAGCTATACACAGAAAACAATTACACTTGTATGTTTGTTGTATTACAATCACAATAACTGAAACACATAATAAAGCTAAATATCTTTTAATGGATGAGTTATAAAGAAAATGAGAACCCAGGTAGCATGATACATGTGTGAATGTCCACTATTGGAGAAGTAGAGAGGGAAGAATCAGGAGCACATGCCCATTCTCAATTGTGAGACCCTATTGCATAAATAAATCAAAACAAAACAAAACAAAACACACAAAACAGTTGCATGGTAAGTAGACATTAAGAGCTCAGGGAGAAGTATCCGCTGTGCAAGCCTTATAGCCTGAGATTAGCTCCCTGGAACTTTTTATAAAGAAACAACTTCCCAAATTTCTTCTGTGATTTCCACGTACATACTGGGATTAGTATATAACTGCTCACAACTCCACCCCCAAACACACATCAAGTATTCATTAGCCATTCACAGCAATGAATTTCTGCCATTTGAAGTTTGAATGAGTTTGAACGAAACTGGAGATAAATATGTTCAGTAAAACATGGTAGAAAAAGGAAGACACACACATCATGTTTCAGTTATTTACAAAAATAAACTTTGTAGAAGAATGAAATGAAATAGTGGTCAGTAGAGATGAGGAAGAGGCAGCGACAGGGGAAACATGAAGAAGTTCAATAAAAGACATCAAAACACACCATAAGTCTCATCCCATAATATGAAATTCGAACACATACAATTATTCATTTTTGAAGACATGGAAATGCTTTTTACTTGGACTAGGCTACTATATATTATATATGCATATTGATTTTATAGTATGCCTTATAAAGGTCTATAAGCTAGAAAAAATAATAAATCATTTAAAATGAAAATGTAAAAGTATATAGCATCTAGGAGGCAGGAATTGCCAGAAATCTCTAAATTTGAGGCCATCCTGGTCGACAAAGTCAGTTCTAAGCCAAGCAATGTTATATAGTGTGAGACTTTGTCAAAAAAAATAAAACAGATCAAAACAAAACAAAAGCACAAAATGAGACAATTTCTAAAGTGGTTTAGAAAAAAGAATACCTTAGAATTGCTGACAAAATACTATTTGATGGTTTTCAAAAATATTAGAAAAATTTGATGCTGAAAGAGTAATTTAAAGACACTAAAATCTTCCATTCATATAGCTAAGGACCATCCAAGAAATCATCATAAAACCTAGAGAATCACTGCTTAGTAGTGAAAGATTTCAACCCAAGAAAAGTGAAACCATTTTAATTATACAATTACCAAATTATAACAGATTTTAGTTTTATAACTACATTACCCCCATGAGATTAAATACTACTATGTAGTAAAATACAAAATTAATCATAGACATTTAAGAGGGGCATGGTAGTGGATGTCTATAATTCAAGGGCTGCAGAGGCAGAGGCAGAGGCAGAGGCAGAGGCAGAGGCAGAGGCAGAGGCAGAGGCAGAGGCAGAGGCAGAGGCAGAGGCAGAGGCAGAGGCAGANGGCAGAGGCAGAGGCAGAGGCAGAGGCAGAGGCAGAGGCAGAGGCAGAGGCAGAGGCAGAGGCAGAGGCAGAGGCAAAAGCATAATGACTGTAAGTTTGAGAATGCCTCAGCTGTGCACTGAGTTCCAGGTAAACCTGGCTTAGATAATGAAATTATTTTTCAAAAAATTAATAACAACAAGCAATAACATACATTAAACAAATATCACATTGACTAATTGTGACTATGGTTTGAAATTTATGCACATCTCAACTACTGAAAAGTTAGGCAAAGCACCATAAAAAATTTGAAAAATTTTAGAAAAAATTAGTAACAGTAAACAAGCTTAATTTTGCCTCATTAGCATTCATTTCCAGCATGGAATGAAGAAGAGAGTATGACAAATATTGTCTCTAACATCGGATATAGAAGTGAGCTAAAAAAAAAAAAAAAAAAAAAGAGCTAAACATAAAAATGTCAAGACACTCTATTTAAATAACTGTATTCCCTATACTGGACATTTTCTTCTACAGGTGAATGAGAGTTTTCATATTTTGTATAAATCTCTGTTTTGCATATTCACAAAACTGGAAAAGTATGTTCACGATGAAGTGTGGTTTTCATTTAACATTATTTTAGTTATCATTTTTCTTGTTTCTGTCTTGTCTTTTACTCATTCACCACAATTACTTTACTCCCATGTCTTCTCTAGTGAAGATAACAGGAGACCAGTGTTAAACACTAACCCATGAAAAGTCATAGGAATAGAGGTGACGTCTTTATTCTGTCATCAGCCGTCTTCCTAGTGAAGCATCTGAAACCAGCTACAGCAGGTTCAGTGCTGTGAGTGCAGCTGGCACCAGCCCTGGACGTCCCTCCACTCCAACACTGATTTTTTTCTATGCTCCTTTGTATTTCTTAGATAGATATGGTCACATATTTAAGAAACAGACAGGACTCACCTCCCTGGAAATTTCGGCAGCAATGTACAGGTGCTGAGACCTTCAACAACAGAAGTGGCCTGCTTGGCTTGAGTAGGGTAGGCAGATAAGTCAGGAACTGAGAAACTGAACAGTTGGCTGTAAAGGAAGGTACTAGTGATTAGGACACGGTCAGAGTTGTTTCACTTCTTCAGCAGCACTGGCTGTCTCTCTCGCTCTGCTGTCTCCCTCGGGTGAGGAGTGCTGAAACAGCCAAGCCCCCACCCAGTTTTGTTCATAACTTTCAGTTATCCTGGCTTGGGAAACCTCTTCTCTTCCCGTAAACACGGTGGTCACTATGAACAAAAATCACAGCTTAGTCAGGCTCACGTTCTTTTCTGTTGAATCTCACTAAATAAGAAAGTCCTAACCTTAAGACTTTTGTAGCAAATGGATGTACACTGGCCATCAGACACAAAACTCACATGCATGGTGCACCCAGATCAAGGTATTAAAACTCGCTGACCAAGGTTCTTCTGCTCTACTTCGATAGGAGTCCTGGACAGCTGAGTTGGAGTTTTTATTGCAGTGAAGTACTCAAGGCCTAGGAAATGGTCTAATACATCCAGGGTTTACGAGCGCCAAACCCTTCAGAAGTCGGAGGCTTGTGGTCCTGAGGTGTAGGATTGGAGACTTATGGTTCTGGGATTTAACCACAACTGCCAGTTCAGAATTTGGAAGTTTATAATCAACTTCTGGAAGCAGCTGGTGAAAGACGGTAGCAGACAGACAGTGCCTTTGTGATCCTGGGACCTGGAGAGTGGCTGGTGTCACAACTCATTGGCTGAGGTGCTAGAATTCTTGGTCCTTAAGGGTTGGCAGTGCTTCTGGTAGTCAGTCAGCAACACCCCAGTCTTCAGCTCTTCATAGCCCTGACACCCCTATCTTCTTTGTCTCTGACACCCCTATGCCACTTCCACCACTCTATTCTCTCTCTTTAAAAAAAATTATTTATTCTTTTATTTTACATTTTCATATTTCATTCCCATCCTGGTCCACCCTCTGACTGTTTCACATCCCATACCTCCCCACTGTTCCCCTGACTCCATGAGGATGTCCCCTCTAACCCCACCCCACCAGACCTCTAAACTCCCTGGGTCCTCCAGTCACTTGAGGATTAGGTGCATCTTCTCTGACTGAAACCAGGCCTGGCAGTCCTCTACTGGATATGTGTTGGGGGCCTCACATCAGCTGGTGTATGCTGCCTGGTTGGTGGTCTGGTGTCTGAGAGATCTCTGGGGTTCAGGTTAACTGAAACTGCTGGTCCTCCTACAGGGTCACCCTCCTCCTCAGCATCTTCCAGCTTTTCCCTAATTCAACATCAGGCATTAGCAGATTCTGTTCATTGGCTGCGTGCCAATATCTGCATCTGAGTAGCTGCTTGTTGGGTCTTTCAGAGGGCAGTCATGATAGATCCCTTTTTGTGAGGGCCCAGTAGCCTCAGTAATAGTGTCAGGCCTTGGGCCTCCCCTTGAGCTGAATTCCACTTTGGGCTTGTAGCTGGGTCTCCTTTTCCTCAGGCTCCTCTCCATTTCCATCCCTGCACTTCTTCCCAACAGAAACAATTATGGGTCAGAGTTTTGACTGTGGGATGGCACTCTATTCTCGTCTGATCACTGTCTTCTTACCTTTCTTACAGTTATCAGCTCAGTTCTCTCTACCATGCAAAAACAAAAGGCAAGAAAAGGATATTTGAGTGAAACTTTTAATGGAGCCTAATGTTATAATAACATGGCTTAATCTAGGATAAGTTTTCCACTTACTCAAAAGTGAGTGGATTTCCTCTGTTTGCAGCCAAGAAAATATGTACCAATCAGGGTAAATCTTCAAGCAACCGAAAGACCGTCTTTCCACCAATCAAGACACAGTACTTTAAAGCCAACAAGAAACTGTGCTTCTTCCAATGACAGGAGTTTACCCATACAAACGAATGGCTGTGTTTGCTGCGAGACTTGAGCCTTTTGCTTGGGCCTGAGGAGAGATGCTTTCTACACATCAAGTTCCAAGTAATTGTCATTGTGAAAGACAAACATGTAGATGGAGGACAACAAAAATTATCAAGCATTACATGGACTTGGAGGAAGGAGAAGAACAGGTCATATCCAGGGCAGTGGGCTCCATAGGATGCTGTAATGTTACACATTTGCCCCAAACCACGAAATGTACAACATGAAGAGAAAAAATCTCATGCAAATTATAGATTTGACTGCCAGAAACATATCTATGTGCTCATACAGCGAATGTCTCACTGTTTTGGGAACTGCTGATAGTGGGGGTGGGGGAAGGTGGTACATGAGTTGGAGCAAAGTATATATGGAAACTGTAATGCAGACATCATTCATTCATTTTAAGTTCTCTCTCTCTCTCTCTCTCTCTCTCTCTCTCTCTCTCTCTCTCTCTCTCTCTCCTCCCCCATTGTGTGTGTGTGTGTGTGTGTATGTTTGCATGCGTGTATGCAGGTATATGCATGCCCTAGTGATCATATGGAGATCAGTGGACAACTCTCTGGCTACTTCATTGAGTCAGCACAATTAATAGAGGTAATTGGGTCTGTGGGTAAATGTTTTTATTCACTGAGTCATCTCTCTGACCCTCATACCATTTTCTTTTTTTCTCTCTCATACCATTTTCTATAAATCCCGAAGTTCCACACACAATAAAAACAAATATTCCAAAAATAACATCATAGAATTTAAAGGTAACTGGGTGTTTTTTTGCAGTAAAACATAAAATGTATCTTTTTTATGATACCAAGATCTTGCATGACTGCTCATTTGTTAAGTATTTCAGGTCTGTGAGGAACGCAACAGTAGAGAAGTCAGAACCTTAATAGTAATTGAACTTCTTTTCCATGCCAAGCTTTAAACATTTTCTGGGCTGTGATCCTTCCCTACACCTCATCAAGACAGTACTGCATTTGCTGAACTGTCACAGCGGAGCTTTCCTTCCAGGAAGCGCAGGACATTAGCTCATCCTGGCCTGTTAGCCCTTGCCAAACTGCAGTTCATATACCTGAAGAGACTCAGACCTTCAAAGGAAGATGAGTCTGAATCATATCATGAGTATCCCCAACATCTCATAGATCTGATCTCTGTCATAGATTAATGAGTTCTAAAACCCACCATGTATATTCAAAACTGAAGACCTCTAGGATTTTAGTCATTTACTGAACTCATCTCTAAGCCAATACTTCTAAGATTTAGAAATTACCACTTGTGTTTGGACTTAGGCTCATTTATGCTGCTAAGAATAATAGAACTCAGCAATGTTAGGTTTTATTCCTGTAGCAGCTTACTGTAGGTTCACTTAAGTTATTTTACGAAGTTTTCCCATTGGTCTTATACTTGGCTACTATTTTCAGTTTGCAAATTAGTTCAAATTGAATTATATAAATGGCGTGAAATTTTTTTTATAATTGATCAAGTGTGGGATTAGAATTAAAGTCTCAGGGTTTTAACAGGATATTCTATGATATTGTTAACTTGTGTATTTTACTTTTAATAGCACCCTGGAATCACAATAAACATGTAAAGTGTACATCCAAGTAGGGATGCAAAGATAGGCAATTATTGAAACTTTTTTGAAATAAAAAAGACAAGATTTCTTTTCATAGAAATGACAACTTTATCACATGTTCTAAAAGAGCAGAAAAGTACACAGAAACAGTTTAATTTGCTTGAGTTCACATGCTACATCTCTGCTCCACCCAACTCCTCCATGTGTGTATGTGTGTAATTAAGAGACCATCCACTGGACTTGATCTGACTCTTCTGTCGCTGGCACCTTGATATTAGGATGGGATTATCTTTTATCACACTTCTTTTATATTACATCTCATCTATCATAGTTTAGAAGGAGAGTTCAAAACACCATAAAGGTCATGGAGTCCAATCACCTTTGTGTTTTAAAGGTTAAGTCCTGGGAAGGTCTGTGGCTCACTTTGTACTGGCGATAGCTAGGGCCAAAGTCTGGATTTAAACTCTGGCCTGGCTGCCAGTCTAAGTCACATTATTACCTCTAATGGGTATGAGAAACAAATACATGATTTATAGGAGATCTCTGACATAGCCAAGGAAAGGGACTCCTACAAAGACTTAACCTAAAACAGCTTCTTTGACATCTTGGTCTCTGTTCCCATGATCCTAATTAGGACTAATTGGAGGAAGCAAAAGGAAATGTCCCCAAAGCTTCCTACTACGTAACTTCTTCACTGGTGGTCTCTGAAGAGAAAATGCTGATAATTACTGAAGTTGAGGGCCCGTGTCATTAATTGGGCATAGACTTCCTCCTGGGAACTATTCCCTTGCTCTGGCTTCTGACTTCCCTAGTTTAATTAAGCAACTCGTGTGTTTTCTCATTAGCAAACTTGTTAGCTTTGCACTCTGTTCCCCTGAGTTGCTCTGAAGAAAAGTTTTGTGAGAGGATTTCTGAAGCTGCTGAAGCTCTGCCTCTTCCACTTCCCTGTGAGACATATGCTTCAACACGATGTGTTACATCAGTAGCCAGACGATGTGTTACATCAGTAGCCAGTAGTGTGTGTGTGTGGGGGGGGGGTGGTGTCATAGATCCTTGTCTTGGAAACAGGATACGTAAACAAATAGTTGGACAGTCTAAACATAGGGATGGGCAAGGCAGTTGCCTGAGATCTACTGAACAGGAGCAATAGTGAAGAGATGCTTTAAACACTCAGCTCAAACATTTCCAGGATCATTTCATGTTAGTGAACCTTCGAGCAGAGAGGCACATGCATTCTTGTATCCCCTCTCCATGTCTAGGATTAGTTTAATCCCTGAGTGTGGCACTCCAGTGAAACAAGACAGGTCCTGATACATGTACATCATTCTTCATTTTTTCAAATACACACCAGAGGCTCCAGTTACTTACCTATACTAGACACTGACTGTACTAGCAGAATTTTCAACTAAGGTTAGATGAAATGATATTTATAACTGTCTATTTTTAAATCCCATTTAGTCCAGTTGTAGGATTTTAACTAGAATCTATATATTTATAAACACCAACTTTGGAATTGGAGAGCAATATTTATTATTAGGGGATAGGGCCAACATCATCTGTACTGTACTCACTAATGGAACTGTATTCACCAGGACACAGAGGAAGACCCCATCATTATTATAAGTTTAGAGAGGAAATGGTGCCTCCTGTGGTAACAGGCTGGTTATGAGTGGGAGAAGGATCTCCTGGATAGAATATAGGATGACAAGAGTGAGCTCAGCAGTCAGAAATAGTCCAGAGTGAAAAGCAAAGATGAGAGTTAAGCATGGTCCCCCCCCCCTTTTTTTTTTTTTTTTTTTTTTTTNTTTATAGTACCTAAAAATTGTTAACTGAAGTCATATCTATCAGGTTTCACTATATTACGGATCCTTTTTATTTTTATTTTTTTTCTTATTTATTTATTTATTTATTAATTTTTGGTTTTTCGAGACAGGGTTTCTCTGTATAGCCCTGGCTGTCCTGGAACTCACTCTGTAGAACAGGCTAGCCTCAAACTCAGAAATTCACCTGTCTCTGCCTCCCAAGTGCTGGAATTAAAGGCATGCGCTACCGTGCCCGGCTTTAAGTGTGGTTCCTAAGGGCACTGGATTCAGAAGATGCAGGGCCATCAACTTCTACATCCTCTCACCATTGCCACTGAGGTGTCAGTCAGTGCCATTGTGTAGGCTTGAGTCCACATGCCTGAGGTCTTAGTCTTGCTGACTGTTTCCATGGTATCAATGGATTATGGTTTTTATCAAAATGTGACTAGGTAGGCATGTGTCCTGTTTTCCTTCATTGCTTCACAGCCTTAACAAGACATGGACCCATCCATCTTACAAAAAACTGAAATAAAAATGCCTCAGAAAACACTAAATTCTCCATTTTTAAAGATTTATTTATTTATTTATTTATTTATTTATTTATTTATTTAATGTATGTGAGTACACTGTANCTATACAGATGGTTGTGAACCTTCATGTGGTTGTTGGGAATTGAATTTTTAGGACCTCTGCTCACTCTGGTCAACCCCATTTGCTCTGATAGACCCTATTCCTTCATTCCCTGCTTGCTCCGACCCAAAGATTCATTTATTATAATACATAAGTACACTGTAGCTGACTTCTGACGCACCAGAATAGGGTATCAGATCTTATTACAGGTGGTTGTGAGCCACCATGTGGTTGCTGGGATTTGAACTCAGGACCTTTGGAAGAGCAATCAGTGTTCTTACCCACTGAGCCATCTCCCCAGCCCCACTTCTCCATTTTTAAAAAGACAAATGCACAAATCACATATGAAGAAATACATATAAATATTATAAATGCAATGTGAAAACATACAAGAATAGAAATGAGAAGTTGGAGCTTAAAGATGCCTTCCTTCCTTATGCCCACCTGGTTTCCTCACCGCTTGCTTCTCTAAGGTGATTCGCTTCAGCTCTATTCCACCTGGTTTCCTCACCGCCTTCTTCTCTGAGGTGATTCGCTTCAGCTCTATTTCTGGTGATGGAACTGAAAACCAAGGAGGAGATATAAAACTGTAAAGGGTGCACAGCTCCTGAGAAAGAGCTTGGCAGAGACAGACAGACTACTCTGTGAGTCTTGAATACTCTTGATAAAATTAATTTATATTTGGTTAATAATAGTTTTAATTTCTGAATCACACCAGGAGATGCCCACTTTTTCAAAAGTTTTGTTTGTTTGTTTGTTTGTTTGTTTGTGTATATATGTTTTTGCATGTGCGTGCACACCTGGAAGTGCATGCTGCTTGCACATGTGCATTTGAGTCCATGTAGAAATCAAAGAACAGTGTTCAAGAGTTGGTTCTTTCCTCCTAGGTGAGGCTTGGAGACAGGATTCAGGCTTTCGGGCTTAGTGGCAGATGCTAATACCCCTTGATTCACCCATCTAGTCCACTATCCAATTTTACACTCCTTCACACATTCTTTCTAAGAAAAGACCATGACAATTACTTAAAGTAAATATAGAAGTGATTCTGGACTGAACTTCATATATACGAAGAGACACGCATCCATCCTTAGATGCATTTTGGCAATACCGGCTACTCTATGGCAACATTCTTGGCTTCTCTCACTCCCCGCAAAGCATGTCCTGGGTGTGGAAGTTTTCTCAGATTCTTTCTAGGATAAGAAAGTTTGGTTCTGTGATTGCAACACCATTTTGAACTTAGGACCTTAAATGTGCAAGGCAAGCACTCTGCCTCCTGCGTTTTCTTCCCTGCTCCGCTCTGCTTTAAAAAGGAAAACACCCGATGCAGCTTTAGATGAGTAATTACTGACTGTGGCAAAGAGAGGGTAATATGTTCATACAGATCCAGATATTTTTCTCCTTTAAGTCATAAAATTCTGGGCAAAAAAGTCTCTTCTGAAATATATTTCCTTATCCATAAAACATAATAATGAATTCAAACTAAATATTAAAAGAAATAAAACATACAAAGTAGCTGACAGCGATCTGGGCACTTAAGAGGGTATCTATCTGGTAACAGATCTCCTTTCCTCCAGACGCATGGCAGATGGGGCTTAGAAATGAGATTTATACATCATTTTCCATGTTTCAATCATTATTTCTTATAGTTTTTCTCCTTAATATCTTTGAATTTGTCCCTTAACCCCTTTGTTGTTCGTCTTTCCCCCTTCCCTCTTGTGAAATGAGGACAGCTGATAAGCTGGGAGAATTCTTGTGTTAAAATATTTGATGCATGTAAAACACATGGGAAGTAAATGTCTTTGAGGATGACACTATGTGAACACATATAAATTCCATAATGGAGGTTCTTGCCTGGTTTTTACACATTTCACACTTATCACGAGCAGGCCAGTCAAACTGGTAATAATTCATCTCAGCCATTGCCTTTGTACCAACATGTTCAATGACACCCTGGAGAATTCGGTCATTCTTCTTGCCTATGTGAAACAGGTGCCATAACTTAGTTTTCTCCTTACTCTCTGTCTTCCTATTTGCAGTTAGCTCAAGCCATCTATATTGAGGAGTAGTTGGGAGGAGAACAGAATATTACCCAAATAGCACATCATTTGGTGATGCCTAAAAGAAGTGCTGATGTCGCCTGGAGCAAATTAATCATCTCTAGGGTCTATACTTGATGATGAGGCCAAAAGACCTAAAGCCTTTGATGGACTGTGCTCATTGTTGATTGCTAGGGCAGCACACAGTGTCATCATGTGAAAGTGAATTTTTAAGGTGAGCGCAACTGTTTCAGTAGATAATATAACTCTATCCTTTATAATAAAGTAATCCACAGGGCATAACATGAGTGAGTGTTACTCCAACTCTCAAACCTAGTTTCCTCCTTTCTGTGCTTTGACACCCACCATATTCATCAAAACAAATTTTAATTGTGTTTTTACAACTTGAAAGCAAACTAATATAAGTGTATTTATACATTCTGGAAATTTTTTTCCATATCATTCCTGGAAGTGTGTTCTCATTTTTATAGAAAAGATCCATGGTATCTCCTGTTTGTTTGTTTTTGGTTTGTTTTTGTTTTTTTTACCAGTCTTTTGCTATAGAGCTCTTGAGTTGCTTCTGACCTCTTACAGTTACAAATAATACTAAAAGGAAATATATTTATGTGTGTATATTATTCACAGATGCACCCAAACATATGCAAGATGAATTCATAGAAATAGGACAACCTGGGGTAACCTGGTCTTTATAAAAATGAGTGTTAATTTATATTCCTATAAGGATTTAAATTACCTGTTCAATTGACATGTTCCCAATCATGTATGTTTGTAAAGTTCCAGATCTTGGACAATGAAGAAAAAACAAGGAAACATGAAGGAAATACCATAATGTTGTTTCAAATAGAACAAACCCTGTTGTGAGTTGGTTTGATACCTTTTCACATGTTTACATATCCTTGTTTTATTTTTAAAGTCTCCATCTAAAGTTTATGTCTCACACTACAAATTAAACTTTTTAGGAAAGCAATACTGTTCTCTCTACCATCTTTTCCTACATACAAGGTATGGAAAACAGAAACTGGTTCATATATATTTGGTTAATGAGTACAGACTCACTCCAATGGTACTTGTCACCAAAGGTTATTATTATTATTATTATTATTATTATTATTATTATTATTATTATTATTATGCAAATTATATCCTTTTGAACTTTGGTTCACATTTTACCTCTAGGAAATAATACTATGAATAAATATCCTGATGAAAAGGATATTTAGAGAACAATTAAATTTGCTATAAATTTGGTGCCTGTCTATGGAATATGTTTCCCTAACTTGGCTGCCTTGTCTGGCCTCAGTAGGAGAGGTTCTGCCTAGTCCTGCAAGATTTGATGTGCCAGGGTTTGGAGGCTACAAGAGTGGGGAGGAGCTCCACCCTCTCAGAGGGAGAACAAGAGATAGGAGTAAGCACTGTCTGCGGGGGGACCAGAAGTGGGGACAGTGATTTGGATGTAAAGTAGATAATAATAATAATAATAATAATAATAATAATAATAATAATAGACACAGTGATAACGGCACCAAAGGGGGAGATTCTCTGTAAAATTATTGTAAACAATTGTTCATCTCTTCCTTTGAAATCAATTCCCACGACCTTACTATTAATTAGTTGTCTCTTACTGAAGGATAGATTTCACGACAAAAGCATAATCCCTGGTAGCAAGGAGCAAAGATGTCATCTGAGGAATAGAAATGCTGTTCACTTCTCCCTGCCTAACTTCTTGCTCCAGAGGGATTCTGAGGGAACACCCAATGAGGGGCCTCTGGGAAAGCAGCCTTTCCAGGACCGTTTCATATAAGTAGATAGAGATAGGAATTGCCATTAGGGGGACAATACCAGTGCTAATGCCACCAAATGGTCAGGTGATGGGTGACAGTGGTAGAGTGTAGGAGATTACCAGAAGAGAAGAAGGCAAGAGCTTGGATTTTGACCTTTCCAAGTGAGTACCCTCAGGTTATGGAAGGAAAACTCAACCACAAAGCTCACAATCATTTCCCAAGACCCTAGGGAGATCAGAACTCCTAATAGTTTCAGAAACCAACTGTCAAATCTTGTTTTTCTTTTTCATTTTAGGGAACAGGAAGTTGGATAAGTAAAAAAAAAAAAAATCCCCTAGTTCAGAGTTACAGCTGGAGTGTGTCAGAGCAAGGGCACGCAGCCAGTTCAGAGCTGCTGAAAGTCTCTTTTCTGTCTGGGGATTCTGACTCATGCTTTTCTTCTTTGAAAATTCATGTCATCTGTCTCTCATGAAGCTCAGCTTTTAGAAGGTATGAATGTTGGGTGAACAATCAGTAGATATCATGGGCCTGAGAGTGAATACTCATAGGAGATCATGGGACTGATAGTAAATACTCATAGGAGATCATAGGACTGATGGGAAATTATCAGGGCATGTCATGGTCCTGGGAGTGAATAATCATTACATTTCATGGGCATTATATGTTAGAAATTAATCTTAGAGTGTCTGTATCATTGTCATGCATAGATCACTTAATCTTTCCCTACAGGAATAGTCAATGAAGTGTAAGACTTCCTGCAAAAGGTCACTATAACTTCCTGTAGACATCAAGCCTTCCTTAAGAACAGACCAACACTTCTAGTTATTTTATTATTATAAAATAGATGCACAGAGTCCCCAGGAAACATAGAGGTCATGGGAGAGATTACAGTAGAAAGTTTCCATTCCTTTTATTGAGAGTGGGATAGGGGAGAACTGGATTAGTAGGCACTCAAGACTTCAAGTAGAATATACAGAAAGATAAACAATGTGTCTTCATTTCTAGTTCTAGCCCAGCCACCTACTGATGTGGTAGGCAACCATTTCACCTTGATGGACATGGGAGGAGGCTGCAGTTCCGGTATCACAACATAGGGTTGTAATTAGATAATGTCCAACCTCAGCCATGTGCTCACAGATGCTACTCTTGGCTCTACGAGTATTTCATGAAGAGATGGAAGATGCTGAAGTAGTTAATCTTGGACCTTAATTCTCCCTCCTCCTTGGAATCATGGATCATGTCAACTACACCTGGACGCGGACTTTCATCCTTGCTGGTTTTACTACCTCTGGCACCCTCCGACCTCTTGCCTTCCTGGGGTCCCTGTGCATCTATCTCCTCACACTGGCAGGGAACTTGTTCATCATTGTCTTGGTTCAGGCAGATTCAGGGCTGTCCACTCCCATGTACTTCTTTATCAGTGTCCTCTCTTTCCTGGAACTCTGGTATGTCAGCACCACAGTGCCCACCTTGCTGCATACATTGCTCCGTGGGTATTCACCCATCCCCTCATCTGCATGCTTTGTTCAGCTCTATGTCTTCCACTCCTTGGGCATGACAGAGTGCTACCTGTTAGGTGTCATGGCTCTGGACCGCTACCTTGCTATCTGTCGTCCACTGCATTACCACGCACTCATGAGCAGACAGGTACAGGTATGGCTTGCAGGTGCCACTTGGATGGCTGGTTTTTCAGCTGCCCTGGTGCCTGCGTGTCTCACTGCCAGTTTACCATATTGCTTGAAAGAAATAGCCCACTACTTTTGTGACCTGGCACCACTAATGCGGTTGGCATGTGTGGGCACAAGCTGGCATGCTCGGATTCATGGGGCAGTGATTGGTGTGGCCACTGGATGCAATTTTGTCCTCATCTTGGGACTCTATGGGGGTATTCTGACAGCTGTCCTGAAGTTGCCTTCAGCTGCCAGTCGAGCCAAAGCCTTCTCCACATGTTCCTCCCATATGACAGTGGTTGCACTGTTCTATGCTTCTGCTTTTACTGTGTATGTGGGTTCACCTCAGAGCAGACCTGAGGGTACTGATAAGCTTATTGCTTTAGTGTATGCCCTCCTGACTCCATTCCTAAACCCTATCATCTATTCCCTTCGCAACAAAGAGGTGAAAGAGGCCATGAAGAGGGTCAGTGACAAGATCAGGACTTTGTTGAGAGACACCTAATTATCTCTTTTGACATTAGCCATATTCAGGATAAATGCAAAAATCAAATGACTTGTGAATCATTTTGCAGAACCAAAATAAATGCCAATAAGTGTACCACCGAGTTTAGCACTTTCAATGCTGATATGTCCAGTCTTTTAGACAGATTAATCAGGGGTAGAGAAGAATGAGCAAAAGGCATTTTTCTCTGAATCCTATTCAACATGATGATGAAGAAATATCACAGCAGATCAAAAACATTTTAATTGAGTTTGTGACTTTGGTAATTATATCTATCTATCTATCTATCTATCTATCTATCTATCTATCTATCTATCTATCTATCTATCTATCTATCATCTATCTACGCATCTATCTATTTGACTGGTACCTGGTTTCTGCCCAAGTTTTAGTTCTGTCTTTTTAACTATCAGACCATCCTTACGTGGGTATCTGATGGCTCACAGTTTACACATCTCAAAAGCGTAGGGGACAAGGTGAATTGTCATTGCAGCCTTGAAACGGCCACCGAAAACTAGCAGCAGCATCTGATTTCAACACGTGATCCCAACAGACAGTTTAAAAGACAAAAAGACAACATGGGTGACAGAAAGTACCCATTGACAGCATTGTGGAGATTCATGTGGAGCCATCAGCTCCCAGCTGATAGAGACTCTTGAGTCATTTTACACAAACCAGTTCTGAATCACATACCTCTCAGGGTGTGTGGCTAGAGTCTCAAACTGCACACCTAGTGTCTTCAAGGACAAGGGTAGCGGAGTTGAGGGTGTTGACTGAGATCTGCCAGGATCATGGAATCTTTTATTCATAGAATGGATTTGAAGCCATATTTCACAGAAGGAGTAGAAAAAAAAATCTCAGGCTCCACAGGAAAGGGAAATGCCACACAAATCTGCAGTGTCAGGCCCCATTGTCTGCTCAGTGCATGACAATGCTGTTCCCTTTAACCTCTAAGCTTTAGAGATTTGTGAATTCTGAGTCACCATATACATACTCAGAGATTGCCTGGTACTTAGAATGACAGAATTAAAACTTTGGCAGAATCTAGGAACTGGGAGAAGTGTGTTGCTTTTCTCATTCTTACGTATGTCCCACTACAAAAATAAAAACATTTAGAATTTTTTAATGTTCCCCACATCAGGATTGGTAATTTTTGTTTTTATGTATACACAGTTATGCTTATGTGTGCTGCGTGGTGTGTGTGGTGTTTGGTGTGTAGTGTTTATATGTGGCATGTTATGTGTATATATGTGGATTATATATGATATATACATGTGCTGTGTGTGCTGTGTGGTTATGGTGTATGAATTTAATAGAGGCTGAATCTGAACTTGGTTTGAAATATGCTGCATACAATTGGCCGACCTTAAACTCAAAATATACTCCTTTAGCCTACACAAAGTTTGAACAACAACCTTACAAGCATATCTATCCTGAAATAAACTGTAAAACCTTTAGAGTATCCATTCCTCTGACTGGAGAATGTCTTTCCAATCTGTTTACAAAAGAAAATTAGAAAGATTACTGGAATTGCCTTCAAGAATCAGAGCCAACCCAGATGTTATCCAGATGTCAGGCTGATCTTCACAGGGATACCTCATCTATGTGAAAACTGAGTGGCTGGCAGGAATTGCTTCTCAAATTCCTTTTAGCTGAAGACACTTCGATTCTAGCATTGTGACACTTTTCAAAAATACAATGTGAGGTGTGACGCAGGCTCAGCAGAGCATGTTCTGAGTATTCCACAAAAAGTGATGTATTGGTCAAATTCCCTGTTCTTTTTTTTTTTCCTACTTACTGAGAGAAAATCAGCTTTCTGACCTCATTTATTCTTAAAATATATGTAACAGAATACTTTAAAATTTCAATGAAGAATGAATGTTCAATAAACAAATGGACCTTATTACTGCACAGTCATAATTCGAAAAGTGGTTGGAGATTTTCTTCGTGGGGTCAAACCTTAATTCAAATATTTACTTGCTTTCTGAACTTACACAATGTAATTAAAATCTCTGTGCCTCAATTTTCTTAATCTGTTAAGTGGGGGTATTGATAGGACCTTAAGAACTACATACATAGTGATTATTATCCAACATTTCCCCATCATTTCTGCAATAGAGATTTATTTACTGGAGGATGCTTGGCTTTACACATATCTCACACTGTGGGATGTTATGCAGCATACTTAAGGCATTCAAATAAAGCATCTTTTTCTCAGCTAAGTGTCCAAAATCCTCCTTGTATGACTGGAGAACTTGTACATGATCATTAACCCTTTGCTGTTTCCTTCTGTGCTGGGTAAAATACTCTGTTCTGTTGGCTATTGTTTGGAGTTCTAATACATTTTCTCCTTATGCATCTAGCTTCACATAGGTACTGATTGTGATTTGAAGGAAAGTGTTCTCTGCATTGTCAGCATAAAAGAACTTCTAGGAATTGTTTGTCTATACTGTGACTTGCAACACTTTGGTTATTAATTTTGTGGGCCTCCATTTTTGGGGGTTCATGCTCTATGGTAGGGTATGGGTGCTTGCATATCTGCTGTGCAGCAACAAGTGGTCCGAATACGTCTGAGGGAACAATTATACAACACCACTGATTTTTATTCAATTATATTTGAAGAACGAATGAATAGGTGAATAAACAGATCTTTAAGAATTAAATGAGTGTGACACACATTATATTACTATCCCATAACTCCATAGGGGAAAATACCTTTCACAAATCTAGTCACAACTCCAGACCACCTTTGCCTTTCATTGTACAGCTGTGTCACCCCTAATCTCATTGGATCTGTCTCTTTATACCATACAGTTGAGGCTATTCTTACACAGTGATTTTCAAAGCACACAAACCATATTTGTATACTTTGTGTGTATAATGTTACTGGGTCTTCATCTCCTCTCCACGCCCTTTGAATAGACACATAGTACAGCAGGGAATTAGAGTCTCTCAGGCTATCTCTGTCCAGAAGTGGCTGTGTATTGCTACAAATGGAGTCACATTATATAAATGTCTAATGTGTTCTTTGAAGCTAAATATCCTCGCTAGTACTTTGCTACTTGTCCCACGATGGGATCTGAATAATTACTAGAACAGACAATAAGAAGAGGTCACAACTAACAGGGAACACATCATTGACTCTCCCCTTGGAGTTGGACCAACATCCCAGCATGCAGATATTTGCGCTTTGTCTTCACCCTAGTACCGTAGGTAGCAAAGAAAGATGCAATTAGTAAGCACTATGGACATCAACTGCAAACTTGCTCAGTTATTTTGTAGAATGACTTTAGACCACAAGATATCACTTATCAGTTACATTTTAACTGTACAAGATATAATTTTTGTAAAGTTTAGGGCATGATTTTAAATTAATGTGTTGTGTTTAAAGATAGCATGATTAAATGTTTAGATGAATAGAAGCCTATAATTCATTAACTCATCATACTTTCCTCATCATTCTTAGCTAATTGAAAGTTTCCTATTAAATAGGCTGATTTCTTTGAACAATTACCCCATGTCCTTCCAGATATACTCCACTTCCCTATCAACCTAACTCTGTGTCCTCTTTACCCCATCTCCACTTTAAATTTAAACCCAACAAGTCCTATTTGTGGTGCCAGGATATCCTTAGGTATGTGCCTTCCATGAATGACGGCCCATATCCCTAAAGAAAACTGACTCCACCCCTCCCTAAAGCTATCAGTTACCAATAGCTCCTCAGCTTAGACAGGGACTTCATGTTCATCACCCCTCTCCATGCTGGGATTTTGTCTGGCTTGATATTACACAAGTCTTGTGGATGCTGCCATAACTGATGTTACTAAGGATATCTGCCCTGTTATATCCAGAAAAAAATCTGCTTGTTGTACTCATCCACAATCTTTGACTCTTACAATCTTTCTTGTTACTCTTCTATAATGTTGCTAACATTATAAAGTACTCACTTATTCACTCCTTATTTCTTATAGTCATTTGACATTTTTTAAATGTTTCCTAATGGCCCCATGAAATTTTGTACATGTTATGTACAGTCTTACTTTCAAAAAATAGAATATTTTAAAAGCCACAGTTTGATCTAGATTACAACTCGATGGTACACATTGCTCTTCTACTTGATGCTAGATAGCATGAATCATTTCTATGCTCAGGTATTTATATCTGATTAGTAATAAGTTGAGAGACTTAATCAATTCAGTTAATTGGGAGATTTCATTAAATGTAGAAATTGGGTGACAACTCCTCTTAGAGTTGGCTGACCTAAGAGGAATGCAGAAGGACAAATGTGATGTGAAGGTAAGATAAATTCAGAGCATTAACCTTGCCACTCTGAGACTGCCCCATTATTAATTTAGGGGTTTAGATGAACAGCAGTCACTGGACTGTTTGGAACTGGAGAAGATACAGCACTGTATTGAAGGACAGTTGCAATTATTTACCCAAGTGAATGGTCAAGTATTTCATAGGAAGTAGGCTATAGTTCCTGCCCATCCTGAAGCTGTATTACTAGTTATATACAATGTACATATCATATTTTGGTGTCCAGTGCTAAGCTTTCCACAAGAAGCTCAATGTCAGGGACTGAGTATTTTATTTCTACTTAATGTAACCTGTTTATTATTATTAAGTCAATAATTATTACTTTCTCTTAACTACTATATCTGCCCTTGTCTTTTTTGTTGACATTAAGAAGACAGTACCTTTGGATAAATTAACAAATTTAATGCTTCACATTCAGTGGGTAAATGCAGTTATCTTGTTTTTCATCTGGACTGTAAATCTATCCAAATGAAAATCTGAGATAGTCCTCAGATGAGATAAAAAAAATCAGATACTGATGATATAAAGAGTTTTGAAGAAAATTAGAATACAAATATTTTGTAAAAAAAAATAAACAAAAAGAAACTTATTGCATTAAGATGTCCAGGATAAAAAGGGTGGTGACGTGTATTGAGAACTGGTAACAATCCTATTGATGGGGATTTAGAATACTGCATTTAGAATAGCATTAGCAGAGAACTAGAGAGATTGTGCTGCAGGTAAGTATGCTTGCTGCTCTTAAAGAGGACCTTGCTTGAACTCTCAGCACCCATCTCTGGTTGCTCATACTGTCTGTAACTCCAGCTCCAGATGATCTGATGCCCTCCTCTGCTCTTTGAGCACACGTAAATGAGTACACAGATATACAATACAGATAAATCAATAATTTTAAAAGTAAATTAAATCTGGAATACTATCATAAATATCCAGTAAGCAGCTGTTGGACCAGAGAACCCATTATGCCACTGAAGTATGAGATGATGGTATGAAGAAAGAAATAGACATTCAGCATAAAACAAAAAGCAACTATGTGGATTAGGTTGTTAGGTGATAAGCCAAATGATGCTGAATGATGACAAATATCTAGGCAAGTAGAATTTTAAAGGGGCGATCCAATTCCTCTTTCCCAAAGTTGTTATTCTTTATATGTGAATGAAGAGATGAGTACTAGATTATGTCATGTTATATGGTCATTGCAAAACAGGCAATATCCCTGGATTAGATTGCAGAACTCCAAAACGTAGATTGCAGAGGTAAGTCATTGGAGAGACACATCTCATCCGACTCACTTCTGTGGGCCTCACTTCTTGCCCCAGAGGGATCCATACTGAGAGTTAGTCATAGTAACCTCAGGGAACATTTATTAAGGAGTTTGTGCGGGAGCTTTGTTTCCAGGAGCATGAACTATAAATAAGGGAGTGTCTTGGGATAGAAGTGATACCAAGAAGAATGAGACTAGTTCTGTTGTCACCAAAGCACTGAGGTAATGGTTGGAGGTGGCACAGGAGAGGTAAGAGTGGCAGAGAAAGAGCATCAGGAGGCAGCTTTGACCTTTTCTGAATAATTTCCATTTGAGTATGAGCATGACATTCTACAGCTATTAATAAAGGCTGTCCGTGAGGAACCTAGTACACATCAATCAATAACTTGAGAATCACAAGCTATTACCATGTCAGAAGCTTCAGGAACCCGTAACTTAAACTTCTTCAGATACAGAACATCAGCCAAAGAGAGAGCAGTGGTTTGGATCAAGATTCACTCTGAGTTGGTGGTAAAGACAAATGTAGAAATACAACTCCTGAAATCAGGCATGACTTGTCCTACGTTGGCACCTCTGGACATATCTCCTAGGGGCTTGGCTTTGTACTTCTCCCTTTTTCCTACCCACTGCGGTATTCTGAAGCATATCTCCCATTAGAATACTTCCAGAAAACATATCCTCTTAGCCAATGGATTATTCATGTTGCCCCAAAGTATTTAGCTTTGAGATGTGCTCCTAAGATAACCTTGTTTCTTGTCCATCTTTTTCTCTTTAAATCTCTGATGAGAACCTTGATGAGTTCCTGGAGAACCCCCAATAAGACTTAGATGTTAATGAACAAATATAAGTCTCCTTTTCCTACCATATCCTCGTTGTTGAATCCAGTATACAGTAAGGATCATTATTTCAAATTATCATGGGACCACTTAACTAGGAATGGTAAGAGAATGAGAAACAGAATTGTCCTATCATTTTATTTGGTGGGTTTTTTTTTTTGTTTGTTTGTTAGCTTTTTTGGTTTGTTTGGGGAAAACAGAGAGGAGAAAAATCTTAGGCCTGACTCTGCTGCCATAGTCTACAAATGTTGTTCTGTGAATTAAGGAACAATAATCTATGTGGTCACTGTCACCAACAGATATTGAGCAAACCACTTCTGACTATTAAACCACTTCTGACTACTAGTACTCAAATACTCTTTTATCCTGCATTTGGAATGGATTGAGTAGACAATATGTGATTTTGACTTGTGTGTTCTATACTTTGGTCTTTGGAAAACATTGTCAAGAGGAAAAACATAAAACTGATTATTTGCTGCCTTTTTCTCTCATTCTTAGGAACCATGGATCATGTCAACTACACCTGGACCCGGACGTTCATCCTTGCTGGTTTCACTACCTCTGGCACCCTGCAACATCTTGCAGTCTTTGGGACCCTGTGCATCTATCTTCTCACACTGGCAGGGAACTTGTTCATCATTGTCTTGGTTCAGGCAGATTCAGGTCTGTCCACTCCCATGTACTTCTTTATCAGTGTCCTCTCCTTCCTGGAACTCTGGTATGTCAGCACCACAGTGCCCACCTTGCTGCATACATTGCTCCATGGGCATTCACCCATCCCCTCGTCTGCATGCTTTGTTCAGCTCTATGTCTTCCACTCCTTGGGCATGACAGAGTGCTACCTGTTAGGTGTCATGGCTCTGGACCGCTACCTTGCTATCTGTCGCCCACTGCACTACCATGTTCTCATGAGCAGACAGGTACAGAAGCAGTTAGTTGGGGTTACATGGGTGGCTGGCTTTTCAGCTGCCCTGGTGCCTGCAGGTCTCACTGCCTCTTTACCCTATTGTTTGAAAGAGGTAGCCCACTACTTTTGTGACCTGGCACCCGTGATGCAGTTGGCATGTGTGGACACTAGCTGGCATGCTCGGGTTTATATTGCAGTGATTGGCATGATCAATACATGCAATCTTGCTTTCATCTTGGGACTCTATGGAGGTATTGTGAGAGCTGTTCTGAGACTACCTTCAGCTGCTAGCCGTGCAAAAGCCTTTTCCACCTGTTCCTCCCATATAACCGTAGTGACACTGTTCTTTGGCTCTGCCTTCATTGTCTATGTGGGCCCACCAGAGATTCGAGCTGAGGGCAGAGACAAGCTTATTGCCTTGGTATATACTTTGCTCACCCCTTTCTTCAACCCTATTATTTCTACTCTTCGCAATAAAGAAGTGAAAGAGGCTTTTAAGAGGGTCACACAGAGGATTAAGGCTGAATTGATGTGAAGTCCCCTAGGTTTATTGTATTCCATCATTTGAAAATTGCAAGATTTCCATGCTTACTTGTATAGACAATTAACTAGTTGTTTCAATAACGTGGAATTTTCAACTCAAGAAATCTTTCATTCGGACACATTGAAAAATGTTGTAAGAGAAATATAGTCCCTGAACCTACCAACGTGGGAGTGGGTGAGGACACAGATTTGAAGGGGAAGAAACAAAATGAAGTTCACCTTTTCTCAGGCAGACAGAACTTAGAAAGCGAGTTGATTTAATTTCTAGAATATGGTCTGGCTATGTGTTTACATTTCAGACTGGAATTTCGAAGAAAGACCAAGAAGATATTGAAATGAATTAAAGATTTTGGAAGAGAGCATTGGGCAAATGTTGGGATGGACACCAGTGAGCTATGGAAACAGTACACAAAAGTACATGGAGTTTAGTACACTTGAGCAATATTCTGATAAATGATGTTGGAAGATGTAGTGGAGGTTTCCTCTAATACGAAAGAGAGTGGGATAGAAAACAAAGTCGCCTAGGCAATTGGCAGTATAAGCAATTTATAAAATCACTTTATGCACTCTGAATCCAGGCAACTAGGAAACATTGTGGGTGCAGCCCCTGTGGGAAGAACTGGCTTTTTGAAGCATGCAAAGATGTAAAGACAGAAGGATGAATGTCTTCAGTTCCCTGAACTCATGAGCAGACAGGTACAGGTATGGCTTGCAGGTGCCACTTGGGTGACTAGCTTTACAGTGACCTGGTGCCTGCAGGTCTCACTGCCATATTGCTTGAAAGAGATAGCCCACTACTTTTGTAACCTGGCACTACTAATGCAGTTGGCATGTGTGGGTACAAGCTGGCATGCTCGGGTTTAAGGTGCGGTGATTGGTGTGGCCACTAGATGCAATTTTGTCCTCATCTTGGGACTCTATGGGGGTATTCTGACAGCTGTCCTGAAGCTGCCTTCAGCTGCCAATTGAGCCAAAGCCTTCTCCACATGTTCCTCCCATATGACAGTGGTTGCACTGTTCTATGCTTCTGCTTTTACTGTGTATGTGGGTTCACCTCAGAGCAGACCTGAGGGCACTGACAAGCTTATTGTTTTAGTGTATGCCCTCCTGACTCCACTCTTCAACCCTATCATCTATTCCCTTTGCAACAAAGAGGTGAAAGAGGCCGTGAAGAGGGTCAGTGACAAGATCAGGACTTTGTTAAAAGACACCTAATTATCTCTTTTGACATTACCCACATTCAGTGTAAATGTGTAATGTTTTTCTGCATCACACGCAGACCGGCGCCGTGTCTGCGTGGGCAGAAAACTCCTTGGGGTGGGTTCGTACTGCAGAGCTAAGCTTCCTGAAATTAGAGATGAGCTACAAGAAAGAATACTATTTATTAATTACACGCGGGAGAACCCAACCCTCTCCCGAATGTCCCATTTTCTCTGCTGAGTGTGTCTCTCAGTCCCAATGGCGCATGTCTCAATCTCTCAATGGCGCGAGGTCTGATCCTCAGCGGAGCTGTGTCCAGAAGGCGGGTCCAATCGAGTAGGCGTGATGACATTGGTGGTCGGTCTGGGCGACGAGTGGGCGTTGACAGTGGGCGGTCCGAGGACATCCGGGGAAGCAACTCTTAGTGTGTCTGCAAGAGGCGCAATACAATGCTTAGAGTTGCCAGTGGAGGCGGGCGGGACCCAACATAAATGTAAAATTCAAATGGCTTGTGAATCATTTTGCAGACCCAAAATAAATGCCAAAAAGTGTGCCACTGAGTTTAGCACTTACTATGATGCACACACTCAGTGTTTTGGACAGATCAATTGAAGATAGAGGAGAATGAAGGAAAGGCAATTTTCTCTGAATCCATTTCAACATGATTATGAAATGTCATAGCAGATTACAAACACATAGAAAAATGTTCGAATTGTCTATCTATCTATCTATCTATCTATCTATCTATCTATCTATCTATCTATCTATTTATCTATCTGCCTGGTACCTGGTCTCTGCCAAGGTTTTAATTCTGACTTTTTAATTATCAGACCATCCCTAAGTGGGTATCTTATGGCTTACAACTTATACATCTCTAAAGTATAGGGGATAATATGAACAGCCACTGCCTCTATGAAGTTAATAGTCCACCCAAGTTTAGCATCAAACTCTGATTTCAATACACAATCCCACCAGACAGTTTAAAAGATAGAAAGTATGGGTCATAGAAACTACCCAGTGACAGCATTGTGGAGTTTCATGTGGAGCCAACAGCTCCCAGCTGATAGAGACTTGTAATCTTGAGTCATCGTACAGAAACCAGTTCTGAATCATGTAACTCTCAGGGAGCATGTCTGTTGTGGAACAAGAGTAGCAGAGCTGAGTGTGTTGTCTGAGATCTTCTAGAATCATGGATTCGTTTAGTCATATAATGAATTTGAAGCCATATTTCACAAGAGGATTAGAAAAAAAAAAACTCAGGCTCCACAGGAAAGGGAAACGCCACACAAATCTAGCTTGTACAATTTAGAGATTTGTGAATTCTGAGTCACCAGATACACACTAAGGGATGGTCTGGTATTTTTAATGTTACCCAAATCAGGATTGGGGATTGTTGTTTGTATGTATACACAGATGTGTTTATACAGATGTGAGTACAGCATATGGTGTGTGTGTGTGTGTGTGTGTGCGCGCGCGCATGTGTGTGTGTGTGTGTTGTGTAGCATTTGTGTGTGAGTGTGGTATTGATGTGTGTATATATGTATGATGTATGATATATGTGTGGTGTGGTGCTTGGTGTGTGTGGTTATGGTGTATGAGCTTCATTGAGCCTGTGTTGTGAATAGCCCTGGGGCTCATTACATTTGATGTTAATTCAGTTCTCCTGTGAGTGGTTGAGAACAAGGAATGAGTCAGCACTCAGGTGATTTCCTGTAAACCTGTGTCCCACCTTAATTTGTAAAATAAAGGAGAGCTGATGATTGGGCAGATAAAAGGGAAGGTGGAGTGGAAGGGAGAGAGAGAAGAAGGAGAAAATGGAACAGGGAGAGGATGCAGAGGTTGAGGAAGATGAAGAAAAGTGGAGCAAAAGCACGTGGCCTAGAGAAACCAAAAGTTCTAAGGGGTCTCATAAGATGTGGATGATGGTAGCATAGCAGTAGATCTGCCCAATCTAAGCACACAGCACATAATCATTTTAACTGTGTCGTGTTTCCATTGCTGGGACATATTTGGGTTGGAGATTTGCTGCAACGAGCCTGTGTCACAGCTTGGCTGGAGACAGACTGCATATACCTTGACCAGCTTTATACTCAAAATGTGCTTCTTTAGTGACACGAAATTTGAACACCAGCTTCACAAGCATATCTAGCCTGAAATAAACTTTAAAACTTTCAGAATATCCATTCCTCTGACTGGTGATTGTTGTTCCAAAATTTTTACAAAAAAAAAAAAAATTAGAAGGATTTTTGGAATTGCCAACAAGAATTAGAATCAACCCAGAGGGCAACCAGGTGTCAGGCCGCTCTTCACAGGATGACCTCATCTATGTGAGGAAACCGAGTGGATGGCAGGGATTGCTGCTCAGCTTCCATTCAGCTTCAGAAGTTTCCATTTCAGGATTGTGACAATTTCAAAGGCACGGTCTGAGGTATGACACAGGTCCAGCAGAGCATGTTCAGAATATCCTAAAGAAATGAAATGTATTGGTCAAATTCCCTGTCTTTTTTTTTTTTTCTTTGTATTTCTACTTACCGGGGGGAAACCAGCTTTTTCATTCACTTTATCATAAAATATGTATGAGTGTACCTTAAAATTGCAATGAATAATGAATGTTCAGTAAACAAATGGACGTTATTACTGCACAGTCATAATTAGAAAAGAGGTTGGAAATTTTTCTTCATGCGGTGAAACCTTAATTCTAATATTTACTTACTTTGTGAGCTTAAGCAATGTATTTTAAATCTCTGTGCCTCAATTTTCATAATCTGATTAGTGGGTACATTAAAAGGGTCTTAAGAACTACATACATAGTGATTATTATCCAACATTTCCCACACTCATCTCTGCAATAGGGATTTATTTATTGGAGAATGCTTGGCTTTACACATATCTCACACTGTGAGGTGTTATGCAGCATACTTAAGGCATTACAATGAAGCATCTCAACTAAGTGTCCAAAATCCTCCTTATATAGCTGGAGGATTCATACATGATCATTTTGCTGGCTATTGTTTGGAGATTTAAACCTTTTTCTCTTTATACACCTAACTTCATATACGTTCTGATTGTGATCTGAAAGAAAGTGTTCTCTGTATTGTCAACATGAAAGAACTGCTAGGAGTTGTTTGTCTATGCAGAGGCTTGCATCACTTTAGTTATGAACTTTGTGGGTCTCCATTTCTATGGGGTTCATACCCTATGGTAAGCTAGGTGTGATTACATATATGCTGATGAGCAGCAGATAGTCTGAATATGTCTGAGGGATCAATTAGTTCAACACCATTGATTTTCATTCATTTATATTTAAAGAATGAACGAATAACTGAATCAATAAACATTTCTTTAAGAATTGAATGAGTGTGGCAGACACCATATTACTATCCCATAACTCCATAGAGGAAAATGCCTTTTGCAAATCATTCATAAATCCAGACAACCTTTGACTTTCATTGTACAGCTGTGTCGACTCCTAACCTCTTTGTATCTTTCCCTTTATAGCATACAGTTGAGGAAGTGAAAGAGGCTTTTAAGAAGGCTGTGCTGAGTTGATTTGAAGTCCTATAGGTTTATAATTCACCATTTATAAATTGGAAAATTTAGCTGGATTCTTATATAAATCGTTAACTAGTTGTTCCAATAATATGTGAAATGTTCAGCTCAAGCAGTCTTCAATTAGGACAAATCAAAAATGTTGTTGGAGAAATATTTTCTCTAAAGTACCAATGTGGGAGTATGTGAGGACATATACTTGAAGAGGAAGAAAGAAATGAAGTTCATCTTTTTTAGACAGACAGAACTTAGCAAGAAAATGAGATATGTTTATTTCTAGCATCTGGGCTGGATATGGGTTTGCATTTCAGACTGGATTTTTGGAGAAAGATCCAGAAGATATTAAAATTAGTTAAAGATGTGGGAAGAGAACATTGAACAAATACTGCAATGGAAACCAGTGAGATGTTAAAATAGAACACGAAGAGTTCAATATTCTTGAGCAATATTGTGATAAAATATGTTGGGAGACAACATGTTTTCCTCTACTATGAAAAAGAATGGAATGGGAAACAAATGTGCTTTGGCAATTGGTAAACAGTTGTAAAATCACTGTCTGCACTCTGAATTCAGGCAACGAGGAAACATTGTGGGTGCAGCCCTCGTGGGAAGAATTGGCTTTTGAACCATGCAAAGATATAAAGACAAAAGTAAGGATGCTTTCATCTCCCTGTTTTCATGAAGCCTATGACTTTATTTTATTTTTAATAATCTCATAAATATATGTAATATGTTTTAAAGATATCCATTTGCCATTCTCTCCTCTCCAGTTCTGCCCCCTCTCCCCCCTCAACTTTTCCTTCTCAGCTTTATCTGTTTTTAATATATATTTAATTTTTTATTTGAATATTTCATACAATATACTTTGATTTTGTTTCCTTCTTCCTTGAATCCTCATTGATTCTCCTCACCTCTCTACCCATATCCCAAACCAAATTCCTCTCTCTCTCTCTCTCTCTCTCTCTCTCTCTCTCTCTCTCTCTCTCTCTCTCCCTCACTCTCCTCTTCCCTTCCCACTCCTTCTTCCTTCTGCCTTCCCTCCACTTATGCCTTCTCTGCACAGCATATGTGGTCCCGAGAACCACAAAGTAATGCAAGCTTCCATGATCCATATACATCCAGGTCCATCTTTCCCAGGAAATGACCTTGAGATCCATGGTGAATGTGGAGTACCATAGATCTTTCAACTTGCCTGGCGTTTGAACAACTTATGACAATTATGAAGCTTTACATTCAATTGCTAATAAGATTACCAGCAGTAGTGTTCTGATTTCTTTTGTTCACTATTTAATAAAAGTACCTGAGTGCTGTATTTAAGAAAGACTGACAGAGGTACTAGTGATCTTGTTTAGTATGTCTAATATGGTTGCCTCAATTTGACTAGCATTCACAACTGCCTAGTGATGGGATCTTAGAAAATCGTATTTTATATAGTTTTATTGAGAAAAAGAATAAACATTTCTGACAAAGTAACATCTAAATGATTGGCTTTATGTTTTGAAGTTAGTGTTTATTATCTTCAAAAAAGGTGTCTTGGTTTTACTTTTTACTTCTTACTTAAGAAGGAGGTTTAAATGACATTTCCCCTTTGACTTCTGCCCTCTTCAGCTTTATGGAGTCATCTCTGCCAAATCCACTCATAGAAAGGACATGTATATTTGTTTTGTCTGTCAGGATGTGTCAATAACATTTATAAAAACAAACCCTTAAATATTATATGAAAGCAAAAATAATAGACAACTTTTGTAAAAATAAATCTTTTCTCTGTGAATTTGGAATGTTCTGGTTACGTTCTAGACAGACATGTTTTCTCAGCGATTATTCCAAGTGATGGCATTCCTAGACCACTAAGATGAGAGAATGTTATTCAAAATAAAATTAAAATAAAATTGTATGTATTCTTGTGCATGTGCTTGTTTTGTGTATTTGCTTGTGTGTGTGTATGTGAGTGTGTGTACCTTTGTATGAGCTCTACATGAATTTATAGATTGCCAAGATGCAAAACCTTAGTTTATCTACAGTTCTTGAACCAAATATAGCTGCAATCTGTTGCTGTAGGTATATTTCTACAAGAGCAGAGCCACAGGCCACCCCTTTTTGTATTGAAAATGGATAGCTTCGTGTTACAAAGACAGAGATGAGTACTTGTGATAGAGTATGGAGAACTGACAAGTCAAACTATCTGGCTCTTGAAGAAAATTAATTATCTGATCCTTCCCAAAAGTCTATGCTATGTGTAACTACAGCCTTGGAAAAATTGTGAATGCAGCTATAATCTGAGAAGAAATGGTAATCTTAAGACAAAGAACTATGCTTTTGTATGCTGATGGATTGACCTCCAGTGTGACTTCTGTCCACTGCTGATTCTGGGTCCTGACATTGAATCCCTTTATACTTTATATCAGGCCTTTCTTACTCTATTTAATTATTTTTAAGCCTTCTGATATTTTATTTCCTCCTGCATTTTTTGATCCCTGTCCTAGGTACATGAAATGTATATACTTAGTGAGAAACACAAAGCTATAAGATGAAAGTTTAATTAGTGACCATGAAGGAAAGAGCTACAGTTCTGTTAAATCAGTTAGTACATAATCAACAGGCTCATCTACAGCTTTTGTATCAAGATAGATGGAAATTGAAATGATATATTTATCAAATTTAAAGTTAATGTAAAGTTAGTGAAATGTACAAGAAGAGAGAACAAAATCTAAACCCCAAAATAAGTTAAATATTTTGGAAAACTGACCAAAATTTACAGAATGAATTGTAGTGGAGGGAGGATGTCAAATGAAAACACCAAGTATAAATGAACTTTCCAAATATAAGCATATAGAAAAGATTTTAAAGGTAAAATATTTATTAAAAATGTTGGGTATATAGCCAGATAGAGTACTAGGCAATGTAGATACTGAATTCAATAGACACACAACTGTAGCTGTCCAGCAGCCACGGAGAACTGGGTATACCTGAAAAGGAGGCTGGGAATGAAATAAGATGGGCAGGCGAGAGATGAACCCAAGACAAAGATTTCTGATTGTGGCTCAAAGTTTAATTTTCAGTTTTACCTGTATATATAGGGGAAAAACCCAAAGACCCATCCTTTGTTTCATCTGGATTATGTAGCTTTGTTTTGACTGGACAATGTTGCAAAGCAAGCTCAGCAGATGGTCAGCTCCTCAAGGCTCCAATTGGAAATGCAAGTGGAGCAAGGCCATGTGCTGACTCCAGCTAGGTTGTAAAACTACCACTGGAGGTGTGTTAAGCCTATTCAAAGCTGGGGGAAGGGCATAATTCCCCCTAAAGATGATCTGGACAGGGGCATAAAATTGATAAGTACTTCATGATCCTGTCTAGGAATTATGGTGGCTAAGTGGCAGTGTCTGTCTTAGGTCTGGGTCTATACTATATTGCTCCTTCTTACCCACCTCAGAGAACAAGTGCAGCTTGTTGGTGTTTGTTTGGACAATCACAGCCTTTTAAAAGTGTTTGTTTGGACAAAACAGCCTTTTGGAGCTTGTGTTTGTCTTATGTGGATAGGAGCACAAGAACGCCAGTTGCCTGTCTCTGGCCACTAGCCTTCATAAACACTCCTTTTTGCCATTCAGACCAAAGCCGCCAAGGACTTTGAATATATATATGAATAGTGAATAGCTGAGTTTGCCAAAAGCTAGCCTGTGTGAAGGCAACCAATCTGCTTAAGATACAAAGTCAAAGTTTAGAAGCAACAAGATTAAAGTTGTCTGCAGGGATGTCTCAGGTATTCAATTCATTCAGCTGCTAATTAGCATAGATCAGATGCAAAGTCTGGCTACCAGGTGTATGGGGGGTGGCTTTGAAAACTGATAGAAAACACTTGCTCTCCAGTAGGAGTGGAAACTAAACTCCAAGTTAACTCAGCAGGCTGATAAGGATTTTGAGCCATCTTCATCTTTGGAATCTCCAATATTGAATTGATTTCTAGACTAGTCCATGATTGAGTCAAAAATAACTGGTCACAGTACAGGAAAGAAAAGACTAATTATATCTTCTCCTATTGATTAATTTTTCTAAGTCAGTTTCCATAGTCTTTGTGTTCTCTGTCCCACAAGGTCTAAAAGTTTGACGCAAGGCAGCTTCTCCAAACTGGGATATAGGCAAGCAAAGGTGGGTCAAGAACATATTACCAACACAACTTTCCTGTCACCATTGTCAGGGTACTCAGCAAGCGCACAGGTCAGCATCATCCTTTGTCCCAGCATCAGCATGTCACACCAATCACTCTGGCAGTTAGCATATTCCTGCAGTATCCTGCAGAAAAATCATAACCATGCTCTCTTTCCCATACTAAGTACCTGATCAAGGGAATGCCATGTGCCAGTAAGTGGATCGATCCTTCCATCGCACCTAGGCATACGTATACCTAGTCGCCATAGACACTCACCAGAGAGTTTCTTTGGCATTCAAATTTTGAAATTTAAAAAGAACATTATTTAAATAAATTTGGGGTGTATGGGGATATAATTCCCCCGTTTTTGTTTTTTAAAGAAGATATTATTTTAAAGTTCCACAATACCTTGCCCTTAAGAATTATAAAGAATCCAAGTAATATGGGTAATATTAAATGATCTACAAAACCACTCAAATGCTTGACTGCAGTAGCCAGTTCTATTATCTGTTTTAATCTTATTGGGAACACCAAACATAGAAAAACAATGCAGAAAATGACTGATTACATTTTTAGTTGCTTTTCCTGCTAAAGCAGTTGCAACTAGAAAGCCTGACAAGGTGTCCAATAGCCACATGTGTGTATTTTACTTTTCTAAAATCAGGAATATGATTGCCATCCATTTGTAATAATTGATAAAGTATAAGTCCTTGAGGAGTAACACTATTACGTGGTATAGGTAGAAACTGACGACATTGAGAAGAAGTCTTTATAATGTGACTTGCATATTTTCTAGGAATACCAAATTATTGTCTCAAGCTATTACTATTTTGAAGATGTAAAGAATGATATTTTATGGCCATTTGTTCCTGTGTAAGGCCTATAATCTTCCTGGTATACAAATCACCTGTGGCATTGCACTAAGGGGTCTTATCCAGGCAATCCAGTATGAGCTTTTACATTTCTAGTCCTTTAAAGGAGCAGTACTTTTGGCTTGAGTTGTATTTGCATAAATAATTGCAAAATTTGAGAATTAGCAGTATCTAAAAAGGAACAATTTCAAGAAATTGCAAAACCATGAGCTATGTATTGTCTGTCAGCATACAAATTAAAAGCTTGATTTTTAATATTTCAGAAACAGTGGCTACAGCACAAAGTTCAATTATTTGTGCTGAAGTGGTGGAAAACTCAAGAGAATAAATATGTGATCCAATTATATATATATGCTGCCTTCCCATTAAATAAGCCATTTGCAAATACAGTAAGCACTTTCTCTATTGGCTAATACACAACCTTACAGGAAATACAAAAACGTTTATAGAAGCAAATTTTAACCACTAGACTTTTGGATAATGATTATCAATTTTTCCTAAATGTTTGCCATGCAATATGCCAAATATCAGTATTCTGAAATAACCAATTCAATTTCTGTTTGGAATAAGGAATAAACATTTCATCAGGTTCTTAAGACATTCTTTCCAAAATATCTTCAAGATTCTATCCTACAATTCTGTATTAACACAGCAACAGTTTCATAATAGGATGTTAAAACTTTACTTGGAGATGAAGAAAGATGAATCCACATTAATGCTTCCTTTGCCAATGAATTGCTGTGGGCACATAATATAAACAGCCAGCAATTGATTGCAGTAGCTATCTCTACTATGCGCAAAAGTATTCATCCCTCACCAATTTGCATCCCCCTTGAGATTATCAAACAAAGGCTTAAATGCCCCTGTGGTGAGCTGAAGGTGAGGTCTTAGCCATAGAGCCTTTTTAAAGTAAACTATCTTTTCTTATTTTAATTATCTGTGCCACAGTTTTTCTAGGATATAACTGAGGCCCCAAATACTGAAAAAGATATTGCCTTTGAATCTTTTCTGGTGCAAAAACTGCTCCCCAAATTTTTTAAAGTTCATTGTATAAGAGCAAAGGATTGTAGTAAAATTCCCCTTCAGAGAGATTAGCTAACAAAATACCCATGTAATAAATAACATACACTGGCAGATTCAAATTTCTTGTATTAAAGCAGAGACAAAAAGAATTCTTACATAATGTAAGGCTATTAGCCATACCTTGAGGCAAAACTTTCCAATGATATCGCTTCATGGGCTCCTTCAAATTACAAGTTGACTAAAAGCAAACCCTTTACAATTATCAGAGTGCAAAGGAATAAAAAACAATCCTCCAAATCCATAATAATCCTATATGAATTAGGCAGGCCAGATTGTAATGCCTCTCCAAGTTCTCCAAGCCTTAAGTCAAGAAAAGCACTAAACATTACAGTATTCAGGGATTAAGAAAAGGTCTGCTTGACCCCTCCCACCTTCCAACACAAACACATGTACATAAAGCTTATATCCAGTATTTTACAGACCCAACAAGACAATTGTAAGTATAAACTCACAGCAGTTGTGACAGCATGCACAATTCCTTTATCAAGCCAGAGAAAATTCTACCACATGGGGAGAGGAGTCATAGAATTCCTACCCCTTGCTAAAGAACTACTGGCAGTTGATATCTCTGCCATTTTCTTAACAGTCCCTTGGCAGGTTGACCACACTCTAGTGGGGCACCACAAGTAAAAAAGTACATGCAGAATTTATTGCATTTGACTTTTTTCCCCCAAAGGATATAAAGTTGGGTATTTGGGTGGTTCTGAAATGAGTGGAGTTTGTGAATATGATCAATATACAGTGTAGAAATTTTTCATGAATCCATGAATTCATTGTTTTATTAGCTGAGTAGTACTCCATTGTGTAAATACACCACATTTTCTGTATCCATTCCTCTGTTGAAGGTCATCTGGGTTCTTTCCAGCTTCTGACTATTATAAATAAGGCTGCTATGCACATAGTGGAGCTTGCACCCGTGTGATATGTTGGAGCATCTTTTGGATATATTCCCAGGAGTGGTATAGCTGGGTCCACAGGTACTACTGTGTTCAGTTTTTCTGAGGAACAGCCAGATTGATTTCCAGAGTGGTTGTACCAGATTGCAATCACACCAGCAATGGAGGAGTGTTCCTCTTTCTTCACATCCTCTCTAGCATCTGCTGTCACCTGAGTTTTTGTTCTTAGCTATTCTGACTGGTATGAGTTGGAATCTAAAAGTTGTTTTGATTTGTATTTCCCAGATGATTAAGGATGTTGAATATTTCTTTAGGTGCTTCTCGGCCATTCGATATTCCTCAGTTGAAAATTGTTTAGCTCTGTACCCCATTTTAAAATAGGATTATTTGATTATCTGAAGTCTAACTTCTTGAGTTCTTTGTATATATTGGATATTAGCCCTCTATTGGCTGTAGGATTGGTAAAGATTTTTTCCCAGTCTGTTGGTTGTCATGTTTTCCTATTGACAGTGTCCTTGCCTTACAGAAGCTTTGCAATATTATGAAGTCCCAGTTTTTGATTCTTGATCTTAGAGCATAAGCCACTGGTGTTCTGTTCAGGAAAATTTCCCCCGTGCCCATGTGTTAAAGGCTTGTCCTCACTTTCTCTTCTATTAGTTTCAGTTTATCTGGTTTTATGTGGAGGTCCTTGGTACACTTGAACTTGAGCTTTGTACTAGGAGATAAGAATGGATTGATTTGCATTTTTCTACATGCTTAAAACCACTTGAACCAGCACCACTTGTTGAAAATGTTGTCTATTTTCCACTGGACGGTTTTTAACTTCTTTATCAAGTGACAATCGATGTCTGAGTTAATTTCTGGGTCTTCAATTCTATTCCGTTGATCTTCCTGCCTGTCTCTGTACCAATACCATCCATTTTTTAATCACTATTGCTGTATAATACAGCTTGTGGTCAGGGATGGTGATTCCCCCAGAAGTTCTTTTATTGTTGAGAATAGTTCTCGCTATCCAGGGTCTTTTGTTATATCAAATGAATTTGCAAATTGTTCTTTCTAACTCTACAAAGAATTGAGTTGGAATCTTCATGGGGATTGCATTGAAGCTGTAGATTGCTTTCAGCAAGATGACCATTTTTACTATATTAATACTGCCAATCCATGAGCATGGGAGAAATTTCCATCTTCTGAGATCTTTCCTCAGATCTTTCGATTTCTTTCTTCAGAAACTTGCTCAGCTATTAAAACAATGAATTCATGAAATTTTTAGGCAAATGAATGGAACTAGAACATATCATCCTGAGTGAGGCAGTCCAATCACAAAAGAACACACATGATATACACTAAATGATAAGTAGATATTAGCCCAAAGCTCACAATACCCAAGATACAATTCACAGAACATNTGAAGCTCAAGAAGAAGGAAGACCAAAGTGTGGATGCTTCAGTCCTTCTTAGGAGGGGGAACAAAACAATCATGGGAGTAAATACAGAGACAAAGTGTGGAACAGAGACTAAAGGAAAGGCCATCCAGAGACTGCCCCACCAGGGGAATCCATCCCATATACACTCACTAATTCCTGACCCTATTGTGCCAAGCTCACTCCAGTTAAGTCTGCTTGACAGGCCGAGAGGTCTGGAAGCACTCATGAGGCAAAGAGTTTCAAGGAAACAGCCTTCTGGAACCTTGGCATTCTCATAACTCGTATACTCAAACCCTATCCCCACGTTAGTATGGGGTATGCTCTCTTTCAGTATTATAAGTGCCTTTAAAGATTGAATTTTATCATAGGTGAACCTCCTCCAGTGTTCCAACATCCTAGAAAATCCTTGAAGCCTATGAGCTTGGAATTCAGTAGGAATTCAGTGAGAAAGTTACCTATTCATTAACATTCAAATTTACTTCAAGTAGAGACAGTGAAACTAATTAGGCATTACAAAGAACAGAGCCAAAATAGCTCAGGGCTAGTCTGCAGAGTGATTACTTAGAGTAGCCAGTCTCACCCAAACAAGGAATTACACAATGGCCTAGCAAAACTGTGGGTTTAAAATGAAAGAGTTAGGGAATCCCCCTGAAAAAGGTTGTTTTTTTTTTGTTTGTTTTTTGTTTTTCACTAGGCCCCAAAGAATAGCATAGTCAGGCATTTACTAAGAACCCCTGGTGGTGGGTTTAATAATAGACTAGCTTTATGCCTGGCTCCCTTCTTAGTGGTAAACAACATCTTTTGAATTATACTTCCCCTTTGTTTTGTGTCTCTGTAACACTGAGGATGTGTCCTGCTTGGCTTTTCTTGTTTTTTCTTATGTATGAAAGTTTGATGCTCAATTTGAAAAATTACATTCAGATTCTTTTCTCTCTCTCTCTCTCTCTCTCTCTCTCTCTCTCTCTCTCTCTCTCTCTCTCTCTCCGTTTGTCAATTCCCATCCGACTCCATGGGTCTGTTTGTCAATTCCCATACGATTCCCATATGACTCCATGCGCATCTGTCTGAGACTCTGATTCTTATGGATTGAGGATTGAGGGGGGCCCACTGAGCTCAGTCCGTGGCACTATTGTAGATGCCAAGAAGTGCATGCTGACAGGAGCCTCATATAGCTGTCTCCTGGGAGGTTCTGCAAGAGCCTGACAAGTGTAGAGGCAGCTCACACCCAACCATTGGACTGAGCATGGGGACCTCAATAGAGGAGTTAAGAGAAAGGACTGGATGAGCTGAAGGGGTTTGCAACCCTATGATAAGAACAATACCAAACAACCAGACCCTCCCAGAGTTCCTAGGGACTGAGCTACCAACCAAGGAGTACACATGGCGGACCCATGGCTCCAGCCACATATGTAGCAGAGGATGGTCTTGTCAGGCATCAATGGGAGAAGAGGCCTTTGGTTCTGTGAAGGCTTGATGCCCCGTGTGGGGAGTCAGGAATGGGTTGGTGGGTGGGGAAACACCCTATTGGAAGCTGGGGGTAGGAGCTGGGTTAGGGGGTTTTGGAGGTGGGTGGGAAGGGGTAGCATTTGAAATGTAAATTAAGAAAATATCCAAAAAAAAAAAAAAAAGAAAAAAGAAAAAAAAAAGAAAGAAATAGCAAACCAAGCTATACAGTATCACACAATAAATCATAATTCTGAGTTGCATGGCAATTAAGTGTGAATATAGTTGTAGTGCTTTTGAATTGTTTGTTGGTGTCTTGATTTCAAGTGAGATTTTATGTTTTGTAATTAGCATATTTAACTAATTAAAATGTCTGAATCACTTTTATATCTTTATTTAAAACAACACAATAAATTTAATTTGTTTCAGTATAATAGCCCATGAATTAAATTTGATTCATTTAAACATGACACCATCAAGAAATATTTTCTAAATAAAGTTTACACAGAAAATTCCATTTATTTTATAATTAGATAAACACTAATATAAGTCTTTATTCATGAAAGTCAAAAAAGGAAAGCAAATTTTCAAAGAACTAATACAAAGTGAGAAAACAAAACAAAAAATGGAAAATATTTTTAAATTCATATTTTTTTGGTATTTTATCTCATATAATTCTTATGATACATATTAAATATAATACAGAATTAAAGCAAATAAGCACCTAAGGGCAGATAGGTAATAAATACTAGTTAAGAACACAGATCATGAGACAGGTATCTGTCTGTGATTTTGTGATCTTGGTTACATTCTACCAATTATTGCTAACACCGTGAGAGGCATGACAAAGACATGGTCTCCTTTTATGGTGTTTTGTTTGAAATGCTGTATGTGACCCAGGGAACAGTGTTGGATGCTCTTCTTTAGTTTGCTGAGACATTAAATGGGCGCAATAAGTATAACAATACTGAGGATTAATTGTGAATATTGTATTAGCTCATGCATGCCCTATGCTTAGAGAACTATTTGTTAATCATCAAAAGCTCAGAAAACAGATGTTTTATTGGAAAAAAATTAAGGATCTATACCTATTCTTTATTTCAAAATTGGTAGCCATTATCAGTGAGACTTCTCAAAGAAAGAGAATTATTAGGCAATATTACACTTCCTTTTTGTTATGAAGTCACTAGAAACAGGGTTGCCAAGGAGGGAATGAGATGGATAAATTTTCTGAAACTCCATCTCAGGAGTGAGCAGACTATTTTATGCATCCTCCGAGGAGCTCAATCTGAGCCTTATTCTCGCATGCCTCGGGAACTAAGGGTTTCTCTTGTTCCTGTGTCCCAAGTGACCTAAACCTTTTTTGTTAACTCCAGGGATTATGGCTATGGGGATAAGAGTCATGTAGGAGGAGAAAATTCTGCTCTATCCAGTCTCTGTCTATTGCACATACGGAGCCTGGCAAGGCAGAAACAGAGGCTGTACCATGGTTTGTCAGTTAACTGGGGCTTGACTATCGACAGGGATCAGGGATCAAAGTGGAATAATGGATTTGAAAGCAGATGCTGTTTTAAACTCAGAGAGTTAGATCCAGTGGAAATATAACTTACTTAGGAAATCTGGTTTTACAAAACTTACAGAATCAGATTTAAGAGACATTAAAGGTCATCTTGACCAATCCTTACCAGTTTACACTTCAACTGAGAGATTGTCTACTGTCTACTCTGTGGAGTGTGTGACGATGAAGACAAGGTATGTGCTAGTGTAGATGGTTTAAGGGGTTCAGGTTTCTGTAGGATCTATAGCTAACACTTTATGAAGTCTTGCAGCTCTCCGGAGCAGGTATTTTAGAAAGATTTCACTAAAAGAGAGCCTTACTCAGTTTTTTTTTTTTTTTTCTGAAAGTATTAAGCATTCTGGGTATAAGAATTTAGGGTCCAGAGGTTTTCATAGTAGTTCTGAAAGCATCTAATAACTTTCTAGACATTCTTTTATATGAACATATAATTAGATTTAGATAAGGTTTTTTTTGTAGAGAGAAGGAAAGTTATCTAGCAAACAATTCCTTAAAAAACAGATAATTTGTCTATGTTGGAGGTAATGAAAAGAAGGTCTTTAAACAGATCAGGCAAATTGTTTGAATATTTTCATCTTGGTGTGCTGAGTGGATAGAGATGTGTTTGTATGCAATTGGAAAGATGTATTGGAAAATGAATATGCAAGAAACCTGAATCCTATGTTTCTCATTGCCATCATTCATTGGGGGAAATGCATTAGTCAAGTGTTATGTATTTGCTCTCAAGGATCTCCCCAGCTTATAAGGAAGACAGACTTATAAAGACAGCAACTCTGTGCTAATTGGGCATTATTAATGTTATGATGGTATAGAAGGAATAAATACCTTTTTCTAGGAAAACCAAAAAAAAAAAAGTTTCATTAAGGATCTAATATTTGAGTTAATTGTTAAGGACACAGAGGTAGGTTCCAGAAGAAGGAACAGGGTGAGAGTTAAATCAGAGTCCACTGGTCAAGAGGAGTAAATGTACTTATAATGTAATGAAGCATGAATTACTGTTTTGACAACCACCTTTGGTAATTGGAGAGGTAAATGTACAGTTTCTTTATGAGAGATTTAAAAAGAATCCTCTAAGCAGAAATTGCTTTGCATGGATTTAACATTTTAAAGTATAAAATCTGTAAATTTATCTCTACAGCGTTTTATGGTGGGAAGGATTTGGATTAGAATGAGTGGAATAAATCAAAGGGAAGGTATCTTGTATGCTAAAGATTTAATTAGTTTGATTAAATAACTTTTACTTAATATGCCTAAGGTGACAACCATTATTCTGAGGGTTAAGTTGAAAAAGATAAAAAGCAATTTTTACTATGATGTCTGGAATTAGATTGTCCTTATCAAATAGAGTATGATCAGTGGTAGGCACAGTGACAGATTCAGGTTACCATTTTTCCCCAGATAAAGTAACACTATGATCTCTCCTCTCTTCTTCCCCTTCCAGTCTTTCTCTCTTTCTATTTTCCTTCCTCTCTTTGCTCTCTTTTCCTTTCCTTTCTTTTACATATTTTTTATATTATGCTTGAGAACAATGAGAACGACCAGGGCATTTTTAGATGGTATTACTCCAAGCTATCTGCCTCTTCCTTATTTGTGTTATCTGGTCAGTTTTCTGAAAACACGGAGGTTTTTACCTATGAGTACTTTATCATTCCTAATTTGAAATGCCTGTTCCCTCACTAAATGTGTTGCTCATTCATCTTACTTTCCTTTCAGGGGTACCCATAAGACACCTGTGTTCATCTATCTCTGAAGTTCTTCACATAAGAACTACATTTCAGTCGTGTTGGTGATCTGTCTGCAACTGATTGTAACACTCTTTTGTGATGATTCCTTAGTAGCACCTTGCATCGTTTGAGATAGGGTCCTAGTCACTGGGTAGGTTTTTCCAGTGCCCTTTCTAGGTGTTTTGCAACCCATGAAAGATAGTATTTGTCTATAGTGTTTCTTTCCCCCTGCCATCAATTCTTACTCTGCTTAGACAAGTTGGTTCAATGCTGCCCTTTTCTCAGAAATCCCCTTTCAGTAACCCTGCTTTGATAAATGACCCCTTTCCTGTCACTCCATGATGTTTTCTTATATCCCAGCTTACACTGAGTACAGTGAGAGGCACACATACAAACTTGTGGTGAAATGGCCGTGTGAGTTCTGCTACCAGGGGTTGTACCTTGTTTTGTATTCCTTAGTCCAGAGATTTATTTGTTCAATGAATATTTATAGATTTGAGGTGAACAACAAGAAAAAAATCTTGTTACTCCAATAACGTATACTAATTCATCATTTTAGGTTGGCTGAGAGAAAGCCCATGTATGACCTAGAAAAAATAATGTTTTGGGAAGATCACATAGCTTAGAGATGAACACTATGGAATACAGAAATTAAAATTTTCATGCTATGAAGTAGTGAGGTATCCCAATCTTTCCAACCTTGTTAGGTTTCATTTTATAAAATAGGTATAATGGGTGCCTTTCCCACTTGGTGTATTTAGAACAAGATCTAGCTGTTATTTTTACTTAGTATTAATAGCATTAGCATTAATGACAGTAATTAAAAATACTGCCTTTCAATTTATGAAGAATGACAATAAATAAGATTCTGATATATATTGGTAATCCCTCTAATTTGGTTCTTCAACCTTCCTGTCCTCTTCAGTCTCTCATGGATCAACACAACTTCTCAAGCCTGACTGAGTTTGTGCTTCTTGGCTTCCCCAATGTGGAATACATCAGAAGCTGCCTTTTTGTCTTGCTGCTGTTGGTATACCTGTTCACCATTGGTGGTAATATGCTCATCTTCCTAGTCATACGACTGGATGCAGCCCTCCATAAACCCATGTACCACTTTGTCAGTGTTCTCTCTTTCTTGGAGTTATGGTATACAGCCACCACCATCCCTAAGATGCTAGCTAATCTTCTCAGTGAGAAGAAGACCATTTCTTTTGCAGGATGCCTCCTTCAGACCTATTTTTTCCACTCCCTTGGGGCCTCTGAATGCTACCTTCTTACAGCCATGGCCTATGACCGATACCTGGCCATCTGCCGACCCCTGCACTACCCTTCACTTATGACCACAGCACTCTGTGTAAAGATGGCTGCTGGTTGCTGGACTTGTGGTTTTCTGTGTCCTATTTCTGAGGTTATCCTTGTCTCTCGGCTCCCCTTCTGTAACTACAATGAAATCCCTCACATTTTCTGTGATTTCCCACCTCTTTTGAGCCTGGCCTGCAAAGACACATCCACTAATGTTCTGGTGGACTTTGCTGTCAATGCCTTCATCATCCTTATCACTTTCCTTTTTATTATGGCCTCTTATGGGAGGATCATTGGCGCTGTGCTGAAGATAAAAACAGCAGCAGGAAGAAGGAAGGCCTTCTCTACCTGTGCGTCACACCTCATCGTGGTGCTCATCTTTTTTGGGAGCATCATCTTTATGTATGTTCGACTAAAGAAGAGCTACTCATTGACTCTTGATCGAACTCTAGCCGTAGTCTACTCTGTGATAACACCTTTGGCCAATCCCATTATCTATAGTCTTCGAAACAAGGAACTCATTCAGGCCATCAAGAGGACCTTCTTCAAGAAGGTGGAGAAAGCTAGTCCAACTCATCATTAATTAACTTTTTACAAAGGTCCTCCCCTTTCCTCAATGTTCACCTCTTGAATGCTCTATGTATATTTGAACTGGTCTTAATCAATATTTCCTCCTTATTACACAGTCTCTGGACTCCATCTCCTTTCACTTGAGCAAAGACTTACTTGTTTCTTTGTGTTTTCTGTATCTATACCCTTCTTATTTTGACTCAAACAGTGTTCTCAGCATTAAGAAAATTCAGTATCTTAGTTCCAAGTTTTAAACATGTCACACATTTCTGACATTTTTTTCTCCCTTTTCCACCTAAATGGCCCAATATGGCCCAATACTTACATCTTCTTCGCTTTTGTTCACTTTCAACCCATTGCCCTGTGTGTTTGTTCCAGTTCTTCCAAGAAGCATTTCGCCAAAGATATTAATGATGATGAATCCATCAGAACTGCCTTGTCCTCCATTCTTTAAATCTTAACACACGTAACTATTTTACTTCTTAAAAATGTTTGTCTCAACTTTCATGATATCACTAAACTCTAACTTCCTCACTTCTGTAATAAGTCTTTTTTGGTATATTTTATTTTATAGAATGGTGTTTCTAGATTCTCATTTATTCTTACAGTATCAGATGCTAATATAATTTAAATTTTTGGTGCTATGTCTGATATCTCTTTGGAGTTCTAGAATTTGTAAGAGATGACTCACCTACAGGGTTGCATCCCCCTTCAGCTCCTTGGGTACTTTGGTACTTCTAGCTCCTCCATTGGGGGCCCTGTGTTCCATCCAATAGCTGACTGTGAACATCCACTTCTGTGTTTACCAGGCACTGGCATAGCCTCACAAGAGGCTGCTATATCAGGGTCCCTTCAGCAGAATCTTGCTGGCATGTGCATTAGTGCCTATTTGGCCTTCATTGGGAAGAGAGGCCCCTTGGTCTTGCAAACTTTATATGACCCAGCACAGGGGAAGGCCAGGACCAAGAAGTGAGAGTGTGTGGGTAGGGGAGCAGGGGCAGGGGGAGGGTATAGGGAACTTTTGGGATAGCATTTGAAATGTAAATAAAGAAAATAATAATAAAAAAAAAATTTAAAAAAAAGAGATGACTCACTTCCTTTTCTAGATATCTTCCAAGAAATTAAATCTTGACATTCCATAAGTGAAATGTTCACAATCTCAACCTTAGAAACTTGATGCTTTTCCATCTCTGTGTCAGTAATATAAAATTTAAATTACCATATGTACTTCATTTTCCTTGACCCTATGACCAGTACATAATTAATTCAATTCCTCAAAATCCATTGTAAAATCTGTTTCTTATTCTCTTTAGTGTTGTTACCTGTTGTAAATTCCAACCCTTCCCAACTGAACTGTGTTATATGTTTTTATATAAGAGCTGCTATTTTAAGGGCTGGAGAGATGACCCAGGGCTGGGAACTTAGCCCTGACTGAGCTGGGCTGGATCTTCTCTGAAGCAGCAATGGGAAGAGTGTCTGTGGGGCAGGGGGGATAGGGTGGACTTGGTCTTGAGAAAGCTTGGGTTGCTTTCTAGAAGAAAGTTTACTTATTAACTTAGAATTACTGATGTACTCTGGAGCCAGAAGTTGCAGGCCTCTGGGTGAATTAACACTTGATGGTAAACAGCAGAGGATTAAGTAAAGGATTAATTCCTAGTGCTCCTTTTTCTCTTACCCAGAAGCCTCCCCTATTGCTTGTCAGGCAGTATGGAGGTTTGGAGTAATAAACTTTTACTCAATAAGGAAAAGAGAGTCATGGTCACAGAAGGAAAAACTTTTACACAAGCAAATATACATACATTCATATATACATCCATGCACTCACTCATACAATTTCATGCATTCCTGTTGGGTCCACCTACTTAACTATCTCATAGTTACATACTCCCTACGCACACAACCTTACATATACATATGGAACAAAAGGCCAAGCACCAGAGCAGAAAGAACTCCCTCATTCTGAATGAAAATGGAGCTCCAGTCTTTATTGCATAGAGAAAGAAAAGGCTTCTATCCTTTTATTGCTAAATGAATTAAATCCAAACCTGTAAGAAAAAAGCTTTGTCTTCCTTAGTAAGACTAAGCCTGCCTTACTGTTAAGAAAAGACCTGTTCTGCCCCTTGGTAAGGAGAAGGATGCCTGCTTTCTCTACTGTCTCAGCATCTTCTTTGTCTGTGTTTCTCTCTGCATTCTGTACACTGCTCTCTTCTTCTGAACTTGCCTGTGTCCTCATTACAAGGTTTGTGTACCATTTTTAGAAGAATAGATCACTTGGTTTTTCCAAACATCAGGTTTTTTTTTTTTTTTGAAACAGAAGATCACTAAAAGTTCAAACATAATTTCAAATCATAAAATGAATAAGAAGTTTACAACAAAGGTGTTTTCATGGGTTTCTATTAAGAGTAGTTATCTAACCAGTCATTTATTTTGTTTCACTAGTTCTACAGGTTTATTGAAAGTTAAAAACCATAATTCTTGTGATCAAGCTAGCACTGAAGTTTTGAATAGCAAATACTTTACCTTCTGTCTTTGCACCTATAATAAATTGTTTGTTCTCTTTTATGGACTTTGGTTAATTGCCATAGCTCTAAGGAATACATCCCTATCTCAGGAGCAATTAACTTGTGACACATGAACACTGGCAGAGTGTTCTAGTAGCAGTTTTCTTATTAGAGAGGGCTTTACTAAAAAGGGCTTGATAATTACTAGGATAATTTTACAATTTCTTATAGAATTGTCCTTATGAATTAAGAAATCATTGATTTGCTTATATAGCATCACTGTTGATACGTGCATCTTCATTGAAACGTGGAAATCTTCCCAATAGGGAGGGCTAATGCCCAGGGGCTGTGCTATTATTTTTATAAGGACAGAAAAGGCATGTCAGCTGCAAAATCATTTCCTGAGATTTTGTCCTTTGGGACTTGGCTCTCAGAGTCCCTTCCATATTAGTTCCATGGTGAAACATCTCTAGAAGATTACCTGCTAGCTTTTCATCTTCACTAGAGACTCCTGACAGTGAAGTGAAGCAATTAAAAGCATTGGCTTTTTTTTTTTTTTAACAGAATGCCTGGGTTTGTTCCTAGAAGCCACATGATAGCTCTCAACCTTCTGTAATGTCAGTCACAGGAGACTCAGTTCCCCTCTTCTAGCATCCATTGGCACTAAGCATGCACATAGTCCACAGATATCCATGCAGGTAAAACACTCATACACATAAAAAAAAAAAAAAAAGGTCTTTAAAAGAATCTAATATTTTAAATCTAAACTAGATAAGCCATTCCAAAACCCAGGAAAAGCAGTTGTTTGTGAGATTAAATCAAAAGCCTTACCACACATTTTAATGGTAAACAAAGTTCTTCTCTGCAACCCTCTCTGATATTCACTGTTCTCCATCCTTCATCTTTCCCATAGGGAGCCCAGGTGTATTTCCAATTTTTTTTTAGGTATTTACTTCATTTACATTTCAAATGCTATCCCAAAAGTCCTCTATACCCTTCCCCCCTTCTCCCCTACCCACTCACTCCCACTACTTGGCCCTGGCCTTCCCCTGTACTGGGGCTTATAAAGTTTACAAGACCAAGGGGCCTCTCTTCCCAATGATGGCCGATTAGGCCATCTTCTGCTACATATGCAGCTAGAGACACGAGCTCTGGGGGTACTGGTTAGTTCATATTGTTGTTCCACCTATAGGGTTGCAGACCCCTTCAGCTCCTTCGGTAATTTCTCTAGCTCCTCCATTGGGGGCCCTGTGTTCCATCCAAAAGCTGATTGTGAGCATCCACTTCTGTGTTTGCCAGGCACTGGCATAGCCTCACAAGAGACAGCTATATCAGGGTCCTTTCAGCAAAATCTTGCTGGCATTCGCAATAGTGTCTGCATTTGGTAGCTGATGATGGGATGGACTCCCGGGTGGGGCAGTTTCTGGATGGTCCATCCTTTCATCTTAGTTCCAAACTTTGTCTCTGTAATTCCTTCCATGGGTGTTTTGTTCCCAATTCTAAGAAGGGGCAAAGTGTCCACACTTTGGTCTTCATTCTTCTTGAGTTTCATGTGTTATTAGATCTTTGAAATAATATATTTTGAACATGTTCACTTTACCTTCCATCTCCTTTCAGATCCAGCCCCCTTCCCTACCCACCCAACTTTGTATTCTCTCTGTTTTTTTTTTTTTTTTTCTTTTAATACTTAGTAAGTCCATATATTCTTGAATGGTTTGGCCTTCTAGTGGCTTACAGTTAACTTACCAAGGTTTACGCTGTGGCAGAATCAATAGCCAAAATCCTTTACTAATATTGGACTTAATGCCAACCCCAGCCCCTCCATGCAGAAAAGGTGTCTGAGTTGACCTTATGTGTTATGCTTATGTACATGCTATTACAACTGCTCTAAGTTAAAGTATGTGGCTGCCCTGTATTACATTATATTTTTCTTTCTTTCAAAATATGTAAAAATATTTCTGTGTGTAGGTGTAGTTGCTTATATGTAACTAGAGAATTAATCAGTTTTTTCTGTGGTGAAGATTTATGTTCTTCACTCTATTTATATAATGTATTACTTTACAGATTTGCATATGCAGAATCAACTTTGTATCTTTCGGATGAAACATACATAGTGATGATACATGATTTTTTAAATGTGTTTTTCAATTTGTTTTGGAAGTATTTTGTTAATGTTTGTATCTAAGTATACCAAGTAATTTCCTTTTACTTTTATTTCATTTTGTCCTTATCTAGCTTTGATATTAAAATAATATGGACTTTCTAGAATGAGTTTGGGAGAGTCCCTCCCTTTTGTATTAGGTGGGGTCATTTTTGAAGTATTGGCATTACATCTTAAAGGCTTGGTAGAATTCACGTGTGTTCAGGCATGGTCTTTGTAGAGGAACTTTTAATTATTCCTTCAATCATGTCCTTCATTATGGGTCTATATAAGTTGCTAATAATGTCTTAGTTTAGTGTTAGTAAGCCATATATGCTTAGAATTTATAAGTTTCATATATATATATAGGATATATATATATATATATATATATATATATATATATATATATATACTATGATCATTTCTTTGGTCTGTAAAACAATTCCTTTGCATTGTTAATTTTGTCAATTTGCATCTTGTCTACTTTAATGAGTTTTCCTAGTAGTTTGTCAATCTTGGTTCTTTTTTATGTATTATTTATTGCATCCCTTTTTCATCAGTTTCTATCCAAATATTTATATATTTTTGCCATCTACTATATTTACATAACCTATATTTTACTAGAAATATGAGGTACACTATAAGATTATTTACGTGTGATCTCTTATATTTTTGATGTAGGCACTTGTAGCGTTCAATTCATTTTATAAATTTCCCTTTGCTTTATCCCAGAGGTTCTAGATCTTGGGCTATTTTAGCAGGATTTTCCCTGTCTAGTTACATTAGTGCAGAGGAAGGAGTTCTGTGATTGGACAGGGATAAGGAGGGAAGAGCTAAGAGTTGCAGAGAGAGGGAGAGAGAGCAGTGCCAGAGGGTAGGGAGAAGAACCAAGATGGCTTTGGACATGTACCTGCATGCCATTTACCAGCTACAAATAGCTATGATTTCACAAGGTTGGAAATAGTGGGATGAAGCTATTATTATTATTAATTGGCTCTGAAATTATTGTATTGGAACCTTGTAAATTGTGATGTTATTGATACGCAAATCTGATTGGTTAATTAAGCTTTAATAGTCATGATTCTATGGGTGTACTGGGTGTTGTGAGATGCAACCGCGAGGTTGGCAGTCCCATTAAAGTTACTGGAATGTGAGATCAACGGCTACGTGGGTTTGTGGATGAGGAAGAACTAATCATGAAGAGAGAAGCGCAGCAGGGCTAGCTGGGAGAGAGTAGGCTGGTGGTGAGAACACTCCGAGCGAGACCCCATTGGGCCGTAGTGCCTTGGCCCCCCAGTGCGGGTTCTAGAGCTGGTACAGGTATTAGAGCGAGAACGTGGCCAGGTGGAGCAGGAGAGTTGGTGTGATCCTTATTTATTATTTCCTGCAACAGGCTACTCTTGTCATTTGATTCCAGGTAATTTTAAAATATTTTTGTCACTGATATCATCAGTGAACCACTATAATTCTAAAGTGCATTATATTCACACAGTCTCCAAATATTCATGCCATTTCTGTCACTGTTGACTTCTAGTTTATTTCTCTATGGTATGATGTTATATTAAATTATTCCTATTAATATAGTTGTATTTAAGACTTAGATTGTGAATTATAATGTGACTGGTTTTAAGTAGTTTCCATACTACTTAAAAGAATCTATGTTCCCAAATATTGCACTTAATATTCTATAGGTATTTCTTAATTCTAGTAGATCTGTGATGTAATTTAACCATAAAGTTTCTTGCTTAAAGTTTTTACTTTGGTAGAGCTATCTAAAGATGAGAGATGGATTTTATGTCACCTACTATTAATGTATCTGGGTATATCTGATACTTGATTGTTGTGGTAAATATTATTTGAGGGTTCTTACCCCACCTTACATCATCTAGTTCCCAAATAAAAGATACAAAACCTTTATATTAATAATAAACCTTAAAGTGTTAGATCTGGGCATAAGTGCTGCCTAGGCTGCGCCTACTCCAACTGACCTGCCCTCGTGACCATGCATTCATTCATGATCCACATTTCCCATGGTGACTTCTTTCTTCTTTCTCTCTCTCCCTTGTGGTCTTTGCCTCAGCCTGGGAACTGAAGCTTTGCCTACTTATCTTCTGGCCAGCTACAGGCTGCCAGCATCATTATTAATCAATCATGGATAAATTGGAGTGGGGGGAGACAACGTTTATACAACAAAGGTTGCTATATATGAGCATTTCTGCATCTTGTGTTAACTAGACCAAATACAGAATTTAGCACTGCAAAACAGAGCAAGGGGTCTAACTACAACACTTGGTGTTCTTTAGTGTTTGTTTTTATGAAATTAGAAGTCTAAGGGTCATTTGTATTATTTGGTAAATTTCTCACTTTATTAATACTGAATTCTTCTTTATCTCTTTTGATGAATTTTAGGTTGAAGTCAAATTTATCTGATAGAGACTTGTGCTAGCTTCTTTATAGCTTCTATTTCTTTTGTAGGTTAATATCCTTTGAGTTTCACTTTATCAGGAAGACATGTTTTTTGGAGACAAGAAGTAGTTGGATCTTGTTTTCTCATCTAATCAGTCTTCCTCTTTCACATGATGAGATGAGTCCATTTACATTTAAGGCTTTGTTCTTTTCTCGGTTTGTTAGTTGTTCCAATTGCCTAGATTATTGATAATCCTTTTCTTCCTCTGTTGGATAATCTATTTTCCATTAGTCACGTACCTATTTTACATCTATTCATTGATTTCTTCCATGAAATATGTTCCTGCCTATGCTCATATGGATGAGACCGTCTCCAGTCTCCGTTGTTTGTAGCATTCTGGAAATATATCCTGCAATTCTTATTTCATTGCTCTGAGTCACATTAATTTGTGCTTGTTTTTAAATGTTTCTTCAATATTTTAAAAAGATTACCTTATTAATTACCTTATTAAAGCAATCTTGGTTGACTATTATTAACTTGCAAACCTTGGAAAATATCAGCTAATATTTTCCTGGATCTCTGGTTTGTTGGTTAAAGATACAGTGTTACTTTGATGTCAATGCCTTTGTTTATGAATTAATATTTTTCTCTCAGATTTAAATCACTTATTTTCTTTATATTTTCAGAACTTTTATTACAATTATATTCATTTGTTCTGGTGTGTGTGTGTGTGTGTGTGTGTGTGTGTGTGTGTGTGTGTTGACCAGTACACACAGGCTAGAGAACTTCTGGTGGTTGATTCTTTTATTGCTCCACATGGATTCTTGTGATCAAACTCAGTATGTCCAGCTATGCAGAGAGTGCCTTTACTTGCAGAGACAGCTTGTCATTCTACTTTGTTTGTCTGGGACTTTGGCTCTGGATAAATTCTGCTCTGATCATGTCTGTTTAGGACTCTAAATGTATTCAGTTATCTATTTAGTTCTCCAGATTTTGCAACATTTTGGCTACTACATCATTGAATATGTTGTCTATACATTCAGTCTCTATTTATGCTCCTTTTTCTACTCTACTGATGTTTTTTGTAAACAATGAAACTTTTTATTAATACCATAGTAGAATAGGAAATTTATATTATCTTCCTTACTTAAAAAAACAAAGAAAGAAAAAAGAAAATATGCTTTTTTAAATGAGGTACTTCTCCATTTAGCTAATTTCATTCCTTTGCTCTTAATTATTTATTATCATTCTACTGGATTATTTATCTTCTATTTTCTTATCTCATGTATATGAGTGTTCCCTACATTCATATTTGTGTACTACTTGCATGCTGATATACTTCAAGGCCAGAACAGCATGTCAGCTTCCCTGTGACTATAGTTATAGATGGTATTGTGCCACACTGTGGGTGTTGATAAACATACTTGGGTCTTCTGCAAGAGCATCTGGTGATAGTAATCAATGATCAATCTCTCAATGTCCCGTAAACATCTTAATAGTATTCAGTTGCAAATATATTTTTATATAGTCAAGATACAATTTGTATAGTAGGTAGATAATTTTAAACAATTGTTCTTATGAAAACATGTGTTCTTTGAAGCATTTTAAAATTTTTCTTATTTTGATGAAGGCTTTTTATTCTTTGAGTGTCATACTACAGAACACTTGACCTAATACTAAGAAAAGTAGATTTGCTCCCAATTTCTGTCTTGAGATACTTTTTTTTGTGTTAATTCTTTCATTAATATCTGAAATAGAAATTTTTGACAGAAAAGACAACTAGAGTTCATTCTTCAAATATATAATTGATTTGATACTTTAACTGGGATTTTCCATATATGTATATACTGTTGTACTTTAGCATATCAAATGTATACTTTCATATTGTATATTGCATGATATTAAGAGAAGTAAGAAATCAACAAATGATTAGACAATAAAAACATAGTTAGGCCAGCTGTCAGATACCTAAATTTAGACTCTGTCCTCACCACAAACATTAAGACACTTCAATCCATTAGTTTTTAGGTTCTCTTAGAAAAAATTAAATATTAACTACAGAGCACACACATGTCAACAACACAGATCAGTTAAGGACATTTTAGTAATATAAAATAGGTGATTGTAAAAAGGGGTGAATGCCTTAATTTAAAGTTGAAAGAAATGATGAGAACAGGTTCAGTGGTTAAAAATACACATCAAAACAATCCTCACACCAGTCAGAATAGCTATGATGAAAAACTCAGGTGACAGCAGATGCTGGCAAGGATGTGGAGAAAGAGGAACAACTCGTTGCCTACATGAAGTTCAAGGAGAAGGAAGACTGAAATGTGGAAATTTCAGGCCTACATGGAATGGGGAACAAAATAATTCCTGAAGGTAGGGATCCTGGAGGGAGAAAGGTGGGAGAGAGAAAAAGGAGGGGACAGGATCAGGTGTGGGAGGAGATTGGGAAGAAGTACAGAACCTCAAGAAATTGAATGGAGATGTGAAGCAGTGGGGGATGGGAAACTGGGGATAGCTACTAGAAAATCTCAGATGCCAGGGAAGCAAGAGGTCCCCAGGACCCAAATGGGGTGACATTAGCTGAAATAACCTAAAAAGGGAAATATAACCATATTGAGTGGATAGGCACAGCCTGTGGTTAAGGGATGGGGCCAATCACCCATCTCAAACACTTTAACCCAGAAGGAGCAAAGACTGAAAAAGCCATCCAGAGTCTGCTCCACCTAGGGATTCATCCTATCTGTAGACACCAAGACACTGATGCCAAGAATCACTTGCTAACAGGAGCCTAATATAGCTGTCCTCTGAGAAGCTCTCTCAGAGCCTGACCAATACAGATGTGGATACTCCCAGCTAACTATCAGACTGAACATGGGGACCCCAAAGGAAAAGTTAGGGGAAGGAATGAGGAGCTTAAGAGGATTGCAACCCCATAGGAAGAACATCAGTATCAACTAACCAGACCCCCACAGCTCCCAGGGACTAAACCACCAACCAATGAGTTCACAAGGAGGGACCCATGGCTCTAGCTGCATATGTAGCAGAGGATTGCCTTATCTGGCATCAATGGAAGGGGAGGCCCTTGGTCTTGTGGAGGATAGTTGCCCCAAGAGTAGGGGGATGCTGGGGGGTGAGGTGGGAGTGGTAGGGTTGGGAGCACCCTCAGGCAGGCAGGGGGACAGGGGACAGGATGCGCAGGTTGAGGAGGGGAAACCAGGAAGGTGGACAATATTTGAAACTTAATAAATAAAATAACCAATAAAAATGGAATTTTCAAAATATGATTGTAATGAGAAGGTAGAAAAACCTATAAACTTCTTCACATATGACTCAGAGTTGATAATTTTTCACGTTCATTGTCACACTTGGATATCATTTTGGCATGAGGAAAACCTATCATTTATAGGTATATTCAGTTGACAAATCACAATGGAATGTATTTACAAGAAATGTAATCTTCTGACATATGTATATATAACAGGATACTCAATACCTTTAATACTTAATTCTTTATGGAATGAATCTGTAAACTATACTCTTTGGGAAAGTTTGAAAGTAAACATTTGATGAGGTAGCCAAGATCACATGAATAGGTGAAGTTGCAATTAGATTTAAATCCAGAATCCTGAGGTAGAGACAATTTCAGGGCAGGATAACACTGGCGTAAACTGGAAAAGGGCAAGGTATAAAACTACCAATAGTCAGAATTAGGACCTGCCTTGTTAGCATCTCTTTTCTCAGCTTGTACCTCTCTTTAGCATCTCTTGGATCAGGAAACTCGGCCATATTTTGGAAAAGTCATATTGCAATGGGAAAGTGTATGATTTCTTTCTCTAAAGTCATGTTACCCAGGGACCTAGTTTGCTCAGGAATTTTATGATGCTAATTGTTTCCATTAATGAAAACCAATGCAATAAGAGAGGCTTTTTGCAACTTGGATGGGTAGTAATTGCAGGAAAGAACTGGTAAGAGGCAAAGAACTCCTGGGTAATGAATATCACGGATGACAGTTGTCTTCCCAAAGGAACACCTTAGCAACCTCAGGGGTCTGCTCTGAAGGCCCAGAAACTTCTGCCCAATCAAAAATATAGATCATGAGAGAGGAATGTTTTATGGTTTGATTTACTCCCACAGGTTTTCTCAAAGTGAGAAAGCTCAACTCATGCAGCACCCATGAGTGGGAACACAGAATGCTACAAATAAATGAAAAAAAAAAAAAGAAAGAAAGCGATCAGGTTCCTTTCTTCCTCTAGATACAGCAGTGACCCCAGGGCGGAACCCTAAAGGATCCTCGCTCTTAAGCGGCAGGTAAGATTGTGTCAGGTAAACACTTTACCATGTCTCTTTCTAGGTTGGTCATGAGGAAAAGAACAAGAATATTCAGAAATACTAAGTATACAGAGTAATTCAAATACATTGGGATGGACATATACTTTAGAATAATACTGCAGTTGAAAAACTATATATTCATGCTGCCACAATACATTCTTTTTGATATGGATGCTCATTCTATAGTCCAGAATGGACCAGGATTATGAGTGTGAGCCACCATACCAGGCATATGTTGTCCTTTGTAAATATTTCTCTGACGTGCCTCATCTCAGAATCAGTATTTTGGGTATGTTTTTAACCTAGAGTGTGACCGCTGACAAGGTATGTTCTGTTTTTCTTGATCCCCACTTCCTTCTTTGTACAATGGAGAAATCGAGTTGATCTCTTAAGACGTAACTATTTGGATTTAAGCCTCAACAGATAAAGGCCAGAACCAATGTAACCATGTGGAGAAGAGAATGAATTGCAAGGCACTAATGCTAAAAGCCTCTTGGAATATGGGAAGTGAGATACTACCTAACCAAGATAAATCCTAATTTGTAAATATGCTAGCATTTCTAATAGCCCTCACTCCAGCCCTCACACCAAAGGAGGAGATGTAGCATGAATGAACCAGACGATCATCTTAGTTGACATCATATTTTTCATTAGCCAACATATCTGTGACAAATCAGACATTTTACTAAGCATTCTAGGTCATAAGTAAAATATGGAATTTATTAATTTCAAAAAGCTCAGACAGGGGATAGAGAGATCGTTAAGCTGTCGCCCAGTCAGAAGACCTGAGGCAGGCTACATTGGCTAGCTCTCTGTTGTTTGTTACTCCTGTTTCTTGAAATCTGGTACATCTGGCATCTGTGGAAACCATATTATGAGCATACCTATATGCAGATACACCCACACCTATATATAACCAAAAGTGATAAAAATAACCCTTTTTTTTAAACAGAGGTCATAGAGAGATGCTTTGGGATGGTAAATACAAGGATAAAATAATTTCAGTACCTGAAGTAGGACATAATAAATGGACCGTGGGGAAGTACTGGTGGACAGCCCCCTCTAATCTATCTGTATTTTTTTTTGTTTCTCTGTGTGTGTGTGTGTGTGTGTGTGTGTGTCTGTCTGTCTGTCTCTCTCTCTCTGTCTTTCTGTCTCTCTGTCTCTGTCTCTCTCTCTGTCTTTCTCTCTGTCTCTCTCTGTTTCTGTCTCTGTCTCTCTGTCTTTCTCTCTGTCTCTCTCTGTCTCTGTCTCTCTCTCTGTCTCTGTCTCTCTGTCTCTGTCTCTGTCTGTCTCTGTGTCTCTGTCTCTGTCTCTGTCTCTGTCTCTCTCTCTTTCTCTCTCTCTCTCTCTCTCTCTCTCTCTCTCTCTCTCTCTCTCTCTCTCTCTCTCTCTCTCTGTGTGTGTGTGTGTGTGTGTGTACAGATTGGTATAAGGCCAGGGCAGGATTTTGGGATGTTGGGTGTTTTCCTCTACCACTTTCTGCCTTAATGCCTTGAAACAAGGTCATTAAACTCAAATTTCACCATTTAAGTTACAGTGACCACCCAGTGAACTCTCGAAAACCACCCATTTTTGGCTCCCAATGATCAGGTTACAGGAACTAGTAGACAAGCTTGGCTTTTCAAGTGAGTGCTGGACATTCAAACTCAAGGCTTCAAGCTTGCAAAGAAATAGTTCTTATGCACTGAGACATTTCTCCAGGTCATGACTACTGGGAGTAGCAGGAAAAGTTAATTTTAACCTGTATGCCTAGAGAAAGAAATGACCTTGTGGTCAATGAAGATTTAAGGCTCTTCCAGGTACTTAGCATGAGATGAAATTTTAATGAAAGAACACTACAAACAGATGAACCAAAATTGAATGCAGGGAACCACCAACAGTGAAACTTTGATGATCACAATGAACTTGATGATACTGATAAAGTTTTAAACATGGTCGCAGCCAGAACAGCAGGGTTATTCCACAGAATACAAGCTGTGCTTGAAAGTCAGATTTTGTATACAGGGAAGAAAAAGTTTTATCTAAGCATTTGTACAATAGAAAGGCTGTCATATGACCACCTCGCACCATGAGTACTGACAAAAGTGTGATCCCATCTGTAGGATGTTTGGAGGACACTAGTTTCCTCATGCATTAGAGATTAAGTGTTTTAGCTGGTCTGAGTCAGCAAAGGCGATGTTGTCTTTGGTGTGATGATTTATGCTACTATTTTCCTTGTTCCTTCTTTCGGGTGAAAGCTCTTTCGTCTTCGCGAATTGATAATAATAAGTGATTTATTTAAAAATTCAAGCACTTCAGTGCAATTCAAAATTATGATGGTCCTGGAGCTTCTGCCAAAGTTGCAGCAGTGTTTATCGGTTCTGAAAATGATTAATTAAGTAGAAATGATAGAACATTTAAAATCCGCAGTGTAAGGAAAGAGCTCTAAATCCTTTTTTAAAAAAAATCTATATTATGTGAAAAGAGTGGTCAAATTATAGGAATATGATATAGGTATTGTGAACTGGGAGGTTGGCATGTGTGTGTGTGTGTGTGTGTGTGTGTGTGTGTGTGTGTAGTCATGTGCATGTGGTTATGCCTGTTTAGTAAGTTTAGTGAGATTAATTTCATTTATATACAGAAAAATAATTTGGAAAATTATTGTAATTATTTATTTTCTTAGAATTAATAAATTCTTTGGATAATAGTGTGAGTTCAGTTAATAACAGTATATTGTGTTTTAAATTTTTTATTTACTTTACCTTCTAATAGCAGCAGCTTCCCCTTTCTCTCCCCCTCCCAGTGTCCCTCTCACCTCACCTTCCCCCTCCTCCAACCTTTCTACTCTGAGAAGAGGAGACCTCTCATGGAAATCAACCTACATATCAAGTTGCAGTAGGACTGGGACATCTCTTATTGTGCCTAGACAAGGCAGCCCAATTAGGGAAAGAGATACAAAGGCAAGCAACAGTGTCAGAGATAGCCCCTGCTCTAGTTGTTAGGAATCCCACATGAAGACCAAACTACATATCTGTTATATATGAGTAGAGGCCCCAGATCCAACCCATGTCTGCACTCTGGTTGGTTGTTCAGTTCCTGTGAGTCACTATGGTCCATTTGCTGGGTGAAGTCTCTTAAGTGGCATTTATGCTAGGTTGCTCTCTGTGAGTATAAAAGAATATCATTGATAGTGTTGGAGGTGGGCTCTCTCTCTCTCTCTCTCATGGTATGGGTCTCAAGTTGGGCCAGTGATTAGTTGGCCATTTCCTCAATTACTGCTCCATCTTTGTCCCTGCTCATCTTATAGGCAGGACAAATTGTGGGCCAAAAGTTTTGTGGGTGGTTTGGTGAAGTATAATTAATAACAATATATTGTATTTTTCCAATCATATTTCCTTGTTTCTGTTTGTGTGTGCATGTGTGAGCCATGGCAGGGGTGTGGAAGTCAGAGGAAAACACTGAGGAGTCGCTCCTCTCTTTCTACCATATGAAACTCCAGATCAAACTCAGATCTGTAGGCTTGGCACCAAGTGCATTTACCTGCCAAGCCATCTCATCATGCCAGGATATTGCATTGTTTGAAACACCAAGCGAATAGATGGCAAGTGCTTTCACCACTGAATGACAGCTATCTGACACAATACTTAATTTAACCGGTTGTGTCTATTCCTTCTTCACTTGCGGCACCATGTCATACATGACAAATAAGTACATTTTTGTATAACAGCTAAAATAAGGAATAAACAAAGTAGTTTCTTGGCATTGGTCACTAAAATTTACTTATTCCTTGAGTCCGTGTTTAGTTATAATTTTCAGAAAATATTCAATAATATTTAGTTATATTGACCATAACTGTTTATTCTCTACACAACCAATGAATAGGAAAAAATGCATTTAAGATTGTGAATAGGGAGTATTGAGGAAGTGGGCATTTTTGAAGGAAAGAAAGGAGGTATAGGATTTGCTTCTGGTCTGAGTCCCATTCTTTTACTGAACTCACCTTAATCTCTACTGCAAGTTTTACTAGTGTCCAAAAGACCTCATAGATAGGTTGTATTAGATCTGCTTTCACGAAAGAACATAAGGAAATAAGAGATAAAAATTTTTTTAGAAGCCAGAAACTTGAAGAAGCAAACAAATTAAAGGTAGAAACCAGGAAATGTAATGTGAACTGAACATCCTTGGTCTGCTACATTCTCAATGGTAAGGATGTTCCATTGGTACTGTTACCAATGGTAACATTTCCACTGTCAGTGTAAACAATCTTACACATTCAATGAGAATTGGCAATATGCAATCTGAACAATGAAATTACTGAAGCCTACAGTAAGCAGGATGAAGGGGTTATTAAGTGGGGTGTGATATGAAGATTGGTTGTACTGTTCAAAAAAGGGCAGTTGCACTGGAAGCAATGGGTAGAAATTCTGACGAATGTAGTTGATTGCAGGAGTGGGTGGTGTGGAATGGAAATGCCTGCTTCTCCAAGCAAGTAGCAGAAGTAATTTTCTCTGGAAGACAGCGGACATTCAAATTTTCCTTGAAAGGATTCCAATGGTTACTTTCTCCCTTATCTCTTGTATATTTTACATTATATAGGTACAGGAATAATGAACAATGGGCACTGGAAACTGGAGCCAAGTAACAGAATTCATCATTTTGGGCTTCCCTCGCTTCCAAGGTGTCCAGATTTACTTGTTTCTCTTGTTGCTTTCCATTTACCTCACTACTATATTGGGAAACTTGCTGATATTCTTGGTGGTCTACCTGGACTCTCGGCTCCACACGCCCATGTACAGATTTGTCAGCATCCTTTCCTTCTTGGAGCTGGGCTACACAGCTGCCACCATTCCCAAGATGCTAGCCAACTTGCTGAGTGAGAAGAAGACGATTTCCTTTTCTGGGTGTCTCCTACAGATCTACTTCTTTCACTCTCTTGGAGCTACTGAGTGCTACCTCCTGACAGCAATGGCATATGACAGGTACTTAGCCATTTGCAGGCCTCTCCACTATCCCACCCTAATGACCCAGTCACTCTGTACCAAGATTGCCATTGGTTGCTGGTTGGGAGGCTTGGCTGGGCCAGTGGTGGAAATTTCCTTGGTGTCCCGCCTCCCGTTTTGTGGCCCCAATCACATTCAGCACATTTTTTGTGATTTCCCTCCCGTGCTGAGTCTGGCTTGTACCGACACATCCGTCAATGTCCTAGTAGATTTTATTATAAACTCCTGTAAGATCCTGGCCACCTTCCTGCTGATCCTCAGCTCCTACTTGCAGATAATCCGCACAGTTCTCAAGATTCCCTCTGCTGCAGGCAAGAAGAAGGCCTTCTCCACATGTGCCTCCCATCTCACTGTAGTTCTCGTCTTCTATGGGAGCATCCTTTTCATGTATGTGCGACTGAAGAAGAGTTACTCCCTTGACTATGACAGAGCCTTGGCAGTAGTCTACTCTGTCATTACTCCCTTTCTCAACCCCTTCATTTATAGCTTGCGCAACAAGGAAATCAAGGAGGCCCTGAAGAGGCAGCTTATGAGAACAGGGATACTGAGGTGATGGGATGGCTAAATGAAGGCCACGGACAGATTTGATAATAGGATGGTTGAGGGATCAATAGCCAAGGAGTGTATATGAAGCATCTCATTTTTCTCATGTCTGGTATTGATACTGTGGCAAAAGAGGCCTGGCCTTCAATGTTATCATAATATTACAACATCTTCTGGAGCCATATACAGCTTGATCCCAAAGACTTCAAAGTATAATGCTCTCTCAGCATCATAGGAGGCTGTGATTTTTCTAACTTCACATATTTGTGAATTGTGCTTAGAAATTTTGCCAAATATGTTTCTTCCCTAATACATCCAGGCTCAAATTTATTTGTTTTAACATAGATCATTTAATTATACCTTAAACAGAGTTATTTATTAAATAAAATTTGGAGTAAAATTAAATGTTTCTTATATTAACACAATTTTTTCATGTAGAAAACACCAGTGTACTGACCATATTTTTAACCACACATTTTTTGAAATTCCATGAATTTGAACTTAAGTTCTATCTTATTGAATGACATATTAATTACTTGGTATTGATAAAGTAAATTAAGATTTTTAAATCTTAATTTCACTATACAATAGCAATGTTTTCTGATAAGAATTTTTCACAGTGACAACAAAAATCTCTAAAATATAATACAGCTTCTGGCATATAGTTCACAGTAAAAATTGTTATTTTTTTCTTAGTTTTAATAACTTGAATCTGCATGATTCATCTTTATTCTGTGATTTAGAATAACTATTTGTGAACACATAATATGATATATGCATATATGTATAATATACATATATATGAACATATATATCATAGGGTGGAGTATCTTGTTGTCTGTTCTGATCTGTTATTATTAGAGGTCCCAAATGTCTACATTCCTTATAAAGTGTGAAAGCATAGAAGCTGGGCTAGTGTCAGAATACAGGTTTACCTTGTTCTAATTATTTTATTTAACTAGCTGTTTGCTATAAAATACAAAATATATGAAAATACTACTAAAACTTAGACTACCAGAAACTTGGGATTTACATACTAGCCAGTACTAAGGAATGCATCTGAATTCTGTTTCAAGTGGAGAATAAAATCTTGATTATAAGAAAGCTTCTAGGGGAATGGCGAGAGGGTTTATCAGTGAAAGAGCTCTTTCCATTCTTATATAGTACTGGAGTTCAGATGCTAGTACCCACACAAGGTAGCTCACAAATGCCTATAATTCCAGCTCCATGGTACTCAATTACTTCTTACATCTCTATACACAGACCCACAAATAAACACATTGTTTAAAAATAAATATTTTAAAAAGAGTACTACTACTTCTATATATCTAGAGAATCCTTCAAATCAACTGTACTACCTTAAAGATTTCCAGCCACATAGCCATTTTCCTTATTTTTAATGCAGAACATTTTATAATAATGCTTTTTATTTACCCTTTGAAAGTTTTACTTAGTACATTTTGATCACATTTATGTCTTTCCTACAACTTCTTCCAGATCTACGCCCAACTCCCTACCTCTCAAACTTTATGCTCTCTCTCTCTCTCTCTCTCTCTCTCTCTCTCTCCCTCCCTCCCTCCCTCACTCCCTCCCTCCCTTCTCCATCCCTCCCTCCTCTCTCTTTTAATCTCATTGAGTCTTGTATAGACTTACTGCTCTTGACCATAGGGCCTACTGTTGAATGTGATTTACATTCCAGGGCTCATATTATTAAAGAAACCTAACTCTCCCCCAGAATCTATCAAATGACAATACCTCATGAGCATGGGGTAAGACATTGTGCCTACCACCCCTCCATCATACTGAGATTTCATCTATCTTAAACTGGCCAAGATCTTGGCCATGCTATCACAGATATTGTGAATTCCTGTGGCTGTGCCCTGTGTTTCTGGAGAGCATTGTTTCCTTGAACTCATCTACCACACCTGGCTCTTATGATAGTTCTCTCTCTACTCTTCTGCATAGATTCTTGAGCTTTGAGTAGGGTAGTTGTGTTGTAGAACACACTTTCTAAAAGTGGGAAACTACAAATTCTCTTGTTCTCTACACATAGACCCATTGTGTTTCTCTGTGTTAGTTACCACCTACAGCAAGCAGAAACTTTTCTAATGATGATGGAGTGATACTCTGATTTATGGTATAGTGATAAGTTATTAGAAATCATCCTAATGCTATATTTACTTACCAGAATAATAGTAGAAGGTTCACTCCTTGGGTCTATGCCACTTTGCCTCTGAGAAATCTCTGAATCCTAGTCATTGAATCCCTTTGTTCAATGATATTCCCATGATCCACAGTCACTGAAATAGAGAAAAACGTGGAGGGGAAAAGACCCATTACTCAAGAAAAACAACAAGAACTGCTAAGGTTCCTTAACATATTTGAAGAAAGAAAACTTAAAAGTTCCCTTTGTTAAAAACCAAGTATATTAAGTAAATTTATCTATTTATTGGAGACTGAAAATACAGTAAAGACACCATGAGTGCATTAATATGTTCTGTGAGGCAGCTGAACATGTGTATGCCTGCTTGGTGACCTGAGTTCAATCTCCAGATGCCACAAGATGACAGGAGAAAACTTACTGTCCCCTCAGAGTCGTTCACTGACTTCCTCATATGCCTTGTGTCATGTACACTGGCCACAAACAGACTTACACACAGAGAGGAAATGAATGACATAAATAAATCAGAAATCCTAAGCAGGTGTTATAGCTACTTACATAACCTTAATCATGTTATTAAACTGATTTGAGCTTTAGTTTTAGATTTGATTTAGTTTCAATGTTGAAATAATGGTGATACTGACAAATTTATGTCACAGTGTTTTGATCTACAAAGAAGTCCACATAAAGAAAATATTGTGAATGGTAACATGAAATATTATGGACTACTAAGGTTAGAAATCTTTGTGAAACCCCTTTGAGCCTAAAATTCTGTTTCACATCATTCATTGGCCAGTCTATAGCTGCTGAATTGAGTTTTGCAATTAAAAAAGCTTCACAAGGAGAAACCTTTTTCTTTCATGTCAAGAAACAGTATTTGAGGAATGATGGATGATAGGGAAATTTATTGCTGGAAGAGCAATAGGGAAGCAGGAACAGTATCAGATTATTTTATTTTTGAGATAATAATATAATTACATCATTTCTTCTTTCACTTTTTCTCTCTCCAAATCCTTCCATAAACCACTAATTGCTCCTTTCTAAATGAATGGGCTATTTTTTAAATTGAGTATTGTTACATGTATAGATGTATATGTATCTACATTTCTAAATATAACCTGCTACTTCTAAATAATGTTACTTGTCTATATGTAGCATTTACCTAAAAAATGACATCATTAAATTTGGAAGTAAATGGTTCACAGTAAAAAATATTCATCTTGAGCAAGGCGATTTAGACTCAGATAGATACAGTATATGTGGATATTAGTCATTAAGTAAATGACAAGCAAGTTACAATCCCTAGACTTAGGAAGACTGAGAATAAAGGAAGTGACAGGAGTAGGGCACAGTGATCTCCCTGGAGGGAGAAATAGAATACATTTGATAGGTGGACTGGAAGAGTGGGATACTGAAATGGAAGGATCAGGTGGGAGGCAGGAAGAAGCAGCATAAATTGAGGGGCATTTGAATGGTGGTGGGGAACTCTAGTGCCGAGGAGATGCTTTAAAATATATGTAGTCAATCCTAATGAAGTCTCCAATTGGCTAGCTCTAAACATCAAATAAAACTTCAAGTACCAGGACTGGATTACAAACAATTGAGTTATTGTCCAAACGGTTCCCATGGAAATCCCCAGACAATCCAGGCTGTTGCCACCATAATTGGTCATTCTCTGCAAACTGACAGCAAGGCCCCATTGCTCAAGCAAGACAAGGAGCACAAAACTCCTTGAATTGCTGCCCACACAAAACCTTCACCCTAACGTTCTAATATCTTGTTTATAGTACGTTCTCTACTCATTGGGTATCACAGAAAGCTGTGTCCTGACAAGAATGTCCATTCACAGATACACAGCAAGTTCTCTATTATCCAACCATGAGAAAGTCCAGACTTTGAATGCCACCAACAGCTGGTTCCTACTACATCTGTGGCTTCTTCCTAGTACACTCTGAGATTGTAAGGATCACCACTCTGCCTTTTTTGTTGCTCCAATCAGATGCATCAGATCTTCTGCGACTTGATCCCTGTGGTAGGTTTGTACTGCACATCTACATCTCTGATGGTCATTGTGATGCCAGCCAAAGAGCAGTGGTCTTTTCCTCCTTTCTAGCAGTTGCCTCAACTTATATCCAGACTACTGTGGTGATTGTGGGGCTATATTTAGAAGATAGAAATCAGATGTCCATATCCAATTTGTATCGCCTGATTTCCATCAATTATCTTATTGTTTTATCTAATACTTGTAATAGTATTGTACTAAATAGACATGGAGATATTGGACAACTTTGTTTTGTTTCTGATTTTGGTGGTAGGAAGTGAGTGTGATTAAGGGTGCATTATGGAAAATTCCCAAATAAACAATAAAAATTATGTTAGAAAAAAAGATTTAAAAAATTGGAAATACTTTAATCTCTCTGAAGGCAGGAGGCAGATTTAAGTGTCTATTAAGATAATTTACTTTTCTAGCATAAAGGGTAGAATCTATGAACTTTTTTTCCATGCTTATTAACTTGCATGTAGAACTAATTTATGTATAATAATGCAAGATGTTTTACATACATACGTCACAACACTCATACATGTATGTATATATGCTATTCCCTGTCTATGCCTACTGGAGCCATTACTATATATATATATATATATATATATATATATATATATATATATATATAAATTAATATTTTATTTATATGGTTTTACAGATTCATTATGTGGATTTACAGAACTATTATCATTCCGTAAATACATATTAGCTCCAATTTCAGTTTTGAGAAGATTAAAGTGTAGGGAGATAGCCAGGGGCCTCCACTCACTCAGAAGAAAAAGTGAGGAGGTAGAGAGAGGGACTGTCTGAGAGGTGGCAGGGAGGCGGGCAGTGATCAGGATGTAAAGAGAATAAACAAATCAATGGGGAAAAAGGAATAAAGGAATTAAAAAGTAAATTTATTCCTCTACTTGTATATTCTACCCATTATATAAGGGACTTTCCCAGTCTTTTTATGTGCTTACTCATGTGATTATCAATGAACCTTTTATGTAGAAGGAAATGTTGTTCTTGAATCATTTCCTTAAATAAAACCTATGGAGACATCTTTAGGGTCACTAAAATATGACAAATCTTAGGGAGAACCTACGTCTTCCATTGCTACCAATGACCCTGAGATCTTCTGGATATTTCTGAAGAAATTCTACTGAAGCTGATTCTATTTCATATACTTCAAAATTGTATTGTGTTCATAAGCGGTTACACTGGCTACTACATAAGAGGCCGAGTTTGATGGCTGTTGTTTCTAGATCATCTTCTGACTCAGTCTGTCTGACATTGTGTCACAGAAACAATTCTTTCATGCATTCTACACAAAAGAAAATCAAGTATCAACGTACTTTTGCTATCTAGCTAGTCTTAAAACCCTAGCTTCCCATAGGTATGGAGTCCTTGTGAAACAGAAGTGTGGCAACAATTTCCTAATTAGGCACTCGGGGTAAGAGTTGCTTTTCCCTAGGCACTACAGAGAGTGTATCAAAATAAAGCCTTTATCCAATTTTTATCCCCAAGAAATCCAGTGTTGTGGCTCCAACCTTTCTATGTGTTCGGCTGCAAAGAAATGAAGATCATTGGGAAAGGGGATTCTAGCAGAGGTGGGTATAAGATGGAGAGACCTGCAGAGTCATTCTGAAGGACATACAAACACAGTGAGATGGGGGGACTTTAACTGAGGTAGGAGGACTACAGCTGAGGTGGGAGGACTGTAGCTGAGATGAGCAGACTGTGGCTCAGGGCTGGGGTTTTATGCAGGTCAGTGTGCTCTCTGACTGTAGAGAAGCAGTACAAATTCAAGAAGAAATGACCTACTAATTTCATCAGTGAAATCAACCTTTTCTGTGTAAATTAACCTATTAAATTATATCTGTGACACAGAATCTATGACATTTCACATTAATACTTAATCCTGAGATCAGCTATAATCTAGGATGCCAAGATGATGTGTTGCAGAGTCAGGAAAGACAACTATGAATAATAAAATCCCCAAACAATGATTGTAGCTTACCACTTGAGTTTCTAGCTGTTCCCTTTCCCTAGGAAATAGAAGAGTCTTTTGGTAAAATTCTTCCCTTTTCATTCTTCCAGACTTTGATATTGTGATTGTGAAGAGTACTACTGACAGAATAATTTGACTCATAGCATATACATGTATTATGTCATACCATATGTGCAAAAACCACAAGATCATAGATGCAAAAGATTCAGATATTGAAATTGTTTTAAGAACATTGCATGTATACACATTATTTCTTAGGCTTAGTCATAAGCTTTGGAGACTTTTAATTATTCTTACCCTCTGCAATTTTTTTGGTTTTATTGTTCATTGGCTTGTTTGTTTTAGTATACCCACATGTTTATATGTAAAAACTTGGAGCTCAGTATTTGAGTGATTAAACTAGACCAAAACATAGTTGAAGCTAATGCATGTTGGGAACAGTATAAAGCAAGAAATAATTATAGCATAGCCCATATTTCCTGAAAGAATCAATTTTTAGTAAAAGTTTTTATGAGGAAATGCCAAAAGGAATTTTGTCCTTTGTATTTCCTATTTTAATTATAGATCTACTATTCTACAGGATCCCTAAAATGCACATATCATCCTTGGATTTTGCTTGCCAGGGTAACTTTCTTTGGTGTGTGGACACTTTTCTGTGCTTTCAAGAGTGTGTGTATTGTGTCTAAAGTCAGTTTTAATATGGTGGACTCTTTTTGGTAGTTATCACTAGCTTTTTCTTTCTCCAGAACCAGTCTTCAGATCTCTCACAATCAAGAACTTAAGTGTGACAAAGACAGAGCTTACACTTCCATCATGCAAAACATTTTAGCAAACAGTCGCAAGTATACCTTCAAACCTGTTGTTAGCAGGTAACTGTTGGCCAGCTTTAGGTTAGTAGAATAAATGGAATTTTCTGTAAAGACAATATGTCTCAAAATGCTTACTGGTAAAAAATATAACTTCCTGATGAAAGTAGGTGATGAATCTCACTCCTCAGAATGCAGCACAGAACTGACTGAGTCAAGGGCATGTTGGATGTGCACTTAAGGGGCTGTTTGGTCCCTTCATATTCTTGTACCTTTAAGGCAAAGGTCCAGGTACATTTCTATTAAATTATCAGATTGTGGTCATCTTGTGTAACATCAAAAATTTTTTTTCTATATGTGGCTGGTTCTTGACATCAAACATTTATGTCCACTTGACTGCAAACATAGCAGATTTGCTTATCAAAACTAGGAATGGGTTGAACTATTGACATCCAATCGATTGTTAAATGGTCTTGCAAACAACCTACTCTGCATAGAAGCACACATATATTCCCCAGTAAATAATTGTATGACCAAAACATCAATACTATTTATTAAATATGAGAAACGCTGTGGCATGCTGATTAATGATCATGAGGATACAGGTGACACTTTGGCTAAACCTGTCTCTGGATATTGACTCTTGATTGCAGCTTTTCAGGTATTATTCAATCACACTTACAATGCATCATCTGGGTAATACTTTTGAAATTATCAAAGCCCTCCTTTGTGCAAGGTAGTACAGACTAGACTACATTGCACACACAGATGACTATAAGCTGTTGCATTTCAAAGGAAGTGGTACCTAGTAAACCTCACTTCTCTTTTTAATGAGATGTTAACAAAGATGTTAACCAATATATAGCAATATGTGTCCTAAACCTTTAAAATATTTAATTTACAATGCTCTCCTATTGAACCAAAACTATTTAATTAACATTCATTTTCTTTCCTGAATATTCCTCTCAAAATATATCCAGTTATTTCAAAGCTATGAATTATTGGAAAATTTAATATGTTGATTGTCTCTGTAAATCATTTATTGTAAAATAACTTTCCTTATATTATGTAGTAAAAGGCAGTTACTAAACTACTACCCTTTAATGGAAGTTGCCAAATTGTCATTCAATAGTGTATACAAATTAATATTTCTAAATGCACAGGTTACTAAAAAACAGAATAGCTGACTACTAAATATCTTTAGTAAAAATTTTTTGCAAATATGAGAAGACTAATTATCTTTTTCCAAACAATTTAGCATATATGTTATTTAACTGGTTTAATATTTTAGCTGTTTAGATGATTAATTTTTTCTTTCTTCCTTTACTTGAGTTCTGATTTTCTTATTCCTTCAGCCATCCGATAAACTTCTGAAAGTATGGATAAGAAGAATCAGACGAAGGTGACAGAATTTTATTTTTCTGATTTCCCTCAGTTTGAGGATGGTGGCCTTTTGCTCTTCATCCTTCTGCTCTGTGTCTACCTGTTCATTGTTGTTGGGAACTCTATGATCTTCTTGGCTGTGCAGCTGGATGTCCGTCTGCACAATCCCATGTACACTTTCATCAGCATCTTCTCCTTCCTGGAGATTTGCTACACCACAGTGACCATTCCCCAAATGCTCTACAACTTGGTCAGCAAAGAGAAAACCATCTCCTTCATTGGCTGCCTCCTGCAGATGTATTTTTTCCATTCCTTTGGAGTCACAGAAAGCTTAGTCCTCACAATAATGGCCATCGACAGGTATGTTGCCATCTGTAACCCACTTCGCTATGCAATCATTATAACTCCAAAGCTGTGCACACAGCTTTCCACAGGCTCTTTCATCCTTGGCTTCCTCATGCTCCTCCCAGAGATTGTGTGGATGTCTACTCTGCCTTTCTGTGGCCCCAATCAGATTCACCAGCTCTTCTGTGACTTAGAACCTGTGCTCCTCTTGGCATGTACAGACACATCTATGATTCTGGTTGAAGATGTCATCCATGCTATCTCCATCCTGAGCTGTGTCTCTGTCATCAGCCTTTCCTATGTAAGAATCATCACGGTGGTTCTGAAGATTCCTTCTGGTGAGAGCCGTCAGAAGGCATTCTCCACATGCACAGCCCATATCACCATTTTTGTGCTGTTTTTTGGGAGTGTGGCTCTCATGTACCTGCGCTTCTCTGTCACCTTCCAACCAATACTGGAGAAGGTCATTGCACTAATGTTTGCTGTCCTTGCCCCATTTTTCAATCCTATAATCTACAGCCTGAGGAACAAAGATATGAAAGATGCCATTAAGAAAATGTTCACTTCTCAAAAGATATTCACTGTCTCTGGGAGCTGATGTCGGTTTACCCAAACCTCTTTATAGATATCTCACCCTCTAAGTATGTTTCTAAGAGCAAATTATCCATTTCCAAGATTACTATGTAAACTTTTTTATGTTCTTGGTTTAATTTATTTATCAATTAATTTATTTACCTTACATCCTGATGGTACCTTCCCCTCACTTTTCTCCTCACAGTCCCTTCATTTAGAGAAGGGGAAGCCATCCATGGATATCAACCCACCCTAGAATATAAAGTTGCAATAGATCCAGACACATTTTCTTCTATTGAGCCTAGACAAGACAAAACATTTATGGGATTGGGAAAATTAGAGACAGCTCCAAGGAAAACCATTTATGGCATAGAGACAGCCCCTACTCTAGTTGTTAGAAGTCCCACACGAAGACCAAGTTGTTGGTTATTTATACAGAGGTGGTCTACATCTGTCACATGTGTGCTCTTTAGTAGGCAGTTCAGTTCCTGGGAGCCCCTATGGGCTAAGGTTATTTAATTCTGTAGGTTTCTTGTGATGTTCTTGACCCCCCCACCCCAGCTCCTTCATTGCTTGCTCCCTCTATTCCATACGATTTTCTGAGCTCTGCCTTATGTTTGGCTGTGGGCCTCTGCATCTGTTTCCATCAGCTGCTGGCTGGAGCTCTCAGAAGACAGTGATGCTAGGCGCCTGTCTGCAAGTATAGAATATCATAATTAGTGTCAGGGATGGCTTCTCCCTCATGCTGTGCTTCTCAAGTCATTGGTTGGCCATTTCCTCTCTTTTTACCCCATCTTTATCCCTGAACATCTTTTGAATATATGACCAGGAGATATATAGCTAGGTCTTGAGGTAGAGCTATTCTGAATTTTCAGAGAAACTGCCAACTTGATTTCCAAATTAACATTACAAGTTTCTACTCCCCCCAGGAATAGAGGAGTATTCCCTATGTTCCACTTCCTCACCATCATGAGCAGACAATTGTGTTTTCTTTTATCTTCCCCCTTTTCAATTACATAAGATTGAACTTTAGTGTTGTTTTGATTTGCATTGCTCTGATGACTAAGGATGTTGAACCTTTCTTTTTTTATACAGGTTATTCTATTTATTTACCTTTCAAATGTTATCGCCTTCCCAGTTTCCCCTCCACAAACTCCCTATACCCTTCCCCCTTCCCCTTTCTCTTTCAGGGTGCTCCCCTAGCTGCCAACCCACTCCTGCCGCAGTGCCCTAGCATTCCCCTAGGTTGGTCATCAAGCACCCACAGAACTAAGGGACTCCTCTCCCATTGATGTCAGATAAGGCAGTCCTCTGCTACATCTAGAGCCATGGGTTTCCCCATGCTGGACACCAGATATCCCTCTGGTGAAAATTCTCTTGATAGCTCTATACCCCATTTTTAATTTCATGATTTAGTTTGCTGGTGTGTCTAACTTCTTGCATTTTTATGTGCTTTCTATACCACACCTCTGTTGAGTATAGGGTGGGTGAAGATCTTTTCCCATTCTGTACACCTCCAGCACAGTGAGTAATATTTGTTCTGACAGAGAAAGTCATACACATCCCTACACTACCCAGGTTATCAATAGAATCTTATTTCAAAACCACAAATATTGCAGTACCATCTTTCCCAAGTCAATCAAAGATCATTATGTAAGGAATAATATCATTTATAACTGGCACATCTGAAAGCTCCCTTGGTATATGCTTCCACACTGTACTTAAAATTGATTGCTACTTATATAGAATGTTAACAAAATGCACATAACAAAATTGACTCAGATTTTTGAAAGGAGAATATTCCTGATATGTTTGTCTGGAGACAGTTGCCATACTATCTGTAGTTGGATAGTGATAAAATGTCATGATTTTATGGTACATATTCACTGGCTTGTAGTAGTTACTATTGTCATCTCTTCTGTGGGACTTTGTGTTTTTTTTTTCAAGATTCCAGAGAAAACATGCTAGAGCTCTTAAAGATTAAGTAGACTTACTATACTGCTTGGAGACTAAAAATTATAAGCATATAATATTTAAATGGCTATTGCTGGTCTTTCAAAATATTGGGAATATCAATGACTCTGTGGTTAACATTTACTGTCCTTTTGCAGAGGGCCTGAGTTCAATGTCAGCTTCTCACAATGACATGTACATCCAGCTTCTCCTTGTCACGTTTTAGGAGTTAGATTCTTTACAGACAGATAGGGGAAGGGACACAGATAGGTAAGAAATATCTGGCTTCTTTCTGACCTGAAAAATAAAGGGAATGGTTGCTTGACACTGAGGCCTCATGTGGCCAATTAATCACTCCTGCCAGAGAACACAGATTGGGAAATGTTTTTTCTATTCTGTGAGCCTATCCGTCTCTCACAGTTTGTCCAATTGATTAAACATCCACTTTAGGAAGAATACATGCCACACACACAAAAACACATAAATAGAGGAAAGACAGGATTTTACTTCCAAATTCCACACTCTGTTTTGTGGTGTATCATTATTTCTGTTCATCCTTCTGTGTGCAATGTGGTGTGTGTGTGTGTGTGTGTGTGTGTGTGTGTGTGTGTGTGGCCAGTCTGTGTGTGTGTGCACTTAATATGTATGATTCTATGTGTATAACTGTGTTAGTATATGGGTGTGTACATGTGTAAGTGTGTATGCTATTGTGTGTATGTGTGTGTGCATGTATGTTTGCATGTGTTTCCTCACTTTTAATAAAAGTATTTTTCATCATTGTTTTTACCTCATGAGTCAGATATATCCCTGTGTTTTCCAGTTGTTTGCATACTTTATTCTTCCCTTTAATTTCTTGACTGGCAGAGAAAATGAACCCAATAGAACGTCCTAAAAGGTAATACTAAGGAAACACCGTCTTCTGGCCTCTATGGCCATCCATACACGTGCATCACACAAACACACATGCACACGCACACTCACACACACACATGCATGCACACACACACAAATACTCACATAAATACAAAATTTTTAAAAATGTTCTTCGGAAATTTATTATATATATATATATATATATATATATATATATATATATAGTGTAGCTGGCTTCAGACACCAGAAGAGGGCATTGGATCCCATTGCAGATAGTTGTGAGCCACCACGTGGTTTCTGGGAATTGAACTTAGGACCTCTGGAAGAGTAGCCAGTGCTCTTAACTGCTGAGCCATCACTCTAGTACCTAAAAACAAAAACAAAGACAAAAATAGCAATAACAACAAAAGGGTTAATGAGGCCATTAAAATGTTCAGCATTTTGTTATGCTCTGTTAAAGTGTTGTGACATCACAATAAGTCATTTTCTTTATTCCTACTATATTCCAGCTATGGTTTGCTTCTCCATTCTCTGCCCTAGATCTTGCACTTGTCCATTACAATTTTTCTACATTTGGCAACTTGTTCAAACTTATTTTATTTCTTGCTACAAAATTACTCCAAGAGTTTGAAGAATAAAGTAAAATCTCCAGAAAATTACTTTGCCTAGCTCCTAGGAGGAGAAAAACAGGACTGAAATGTTACCAGTGATCTTAAAAGAGCAAGATGCCATCTAGTGGTACAGAAATTCAGTCTGCAATGGAAATCTCAGTAGCATTGGTTTTCTTTTGTTTTTGTAAACAAGGTTTCAAATGACTATACCAATTAATTATTTTGCTATACCAATATAAAGACTAAGTGTGTTTTAAATTCTTATCCTTATAGACATAAATAAATTTGTTTAGCGTTCTCATCAAAGAAGCATCTTTTTGCAGCAGAAGAAGGATCTTATAGGGAAGTGAAGGCAGAATGATTGTAAGAACCCGAGGATTCGCACTCCCAAAGAGAAGAGTATTTTCTAGACATGATAGTGAAGCAGCATCAATGAAGTGTTGTTTAAATAAAATACAACAATGTGCATGTGGGAAATCTCACAGGTCCTTGCTCCTTGATAAAGAGCTCCAATCAGTTAGTTACCACTGAATGACAGACAGACAGAGAGAGGGGGGGGAGAGAGAGAGAGAGAGAGAGAGAGAGAGAGAGAGAGAGAGAGAGAGAGAGAGAGAGAGAGAGAGAGATCAGAATTCTTTTCAAGGACAAGCAACTTGATAGATTATTCATTCCTTGAAGGTCAACTGTAAAAGCATGTACACTAAATTGACTCAGTATGTCTTGTGTGTGTGAGAGAGAGAATGTGTGTGTGAGTGTGTGAATATGTTTGTGAGAGTGTTTGCCTATGAGTGTATATTTGTGCATCTGTGCATGCATTATGTGAGTGTGAACATGTGTAAAACAATAATTAAATATTGCTTATATTACTTACCAATTTTTTCATGTGAAAACACCAGTATACTGAGCATGTTTTTAAAATTCCAAAGATCTTTGAAATTTTATGGACTTGAGTTTAAGCTCTATCTCCATTGAATAACTTATCAATTACTTGGTATTGATGAAGTAAAACAACCCCTTTGAATCTTAATGTCATTATGCAATAGTTTCTTTTGTGACAAGAAACTTTGGACAATGACAGCAAAAGTCTCTTATACACAATGCATAATTTCTAGTGTATGGTTAATAGCAAAAGTTTTTCTCTTACTTTTGATAACTTTAATCCACCTGGTTCATCTGTATTCTTAGACTTATAGTAGCAACTTGTGAACATATATAATATAATAACATGTTTATACATGTGTAACAAAATATTTCTCAAAAGTAAGGACTAACCAG
>NC_034594.1:146640394-146662902 GCF_900095145.1 Mus pahari
AAGGAGTTACAGAGACAAAGTTTTGAGCTAAGATGACAGAGCTAAGATCCAGTGACTACCCCACCCGGGGATCCATCCCATCATCAGCCACCAAACCCAGACACTAATGCACATGCCAGCAAGATGTTGCTGAAGGGATCCTGACAACGCGGTCTCTTGTGAGGCTATGCCAGTGCCTGGTAAACACAGAAGCGGATGCTCACAGTCAGCTATTGGATGGAACACAGGGTCCCCAATGGAGGAGTTAGAGAAAGTACCCAAGGAGCTGAAGGGGTCTTTAACCCTATAGGTGGAACAACAATATGAACCAACCAGTACCCCCATAGCTCGTGTCTCTAGCTGTATATGTAGCAGAAGATGACCTATTCAGCCATCATTGGGAAGAGAGGCCCGTTGGTCTTGCAAACTATATATGCCCCAGTACAGGTGAATGCCAGGGCCAACAAGTGTGAGTGGGTGGTTAGGGGCACAGGCACGGGGGGGGGAGGGTATAGGGAATTTTCAGGATAGCATTTGAAATTTAAATAACTATTTAACAAAAATTGAGTAAATATCTAATTTAAAAAGGTGAAAAAGAACAAGTTTATTAAATAAAGGAACCTAATGATTGGAGATAGAAAATATAGTAGAGATCCCAAGGGTGCATTACCATGTTCTGTGAGATAGTATGCCTGCCTGAAGACATGAATTCAATCTCCAGATGCCACAAGACAGCAGGAGACAAGTGACCCACTCTTCACACTCATTCATGGACTTTCACCTTGTGTCATGTGCCATGGCCATACACAAACATACACATACAGAAGAAATGAATGACATAAATTGGAGATTTTAAACATTTACAGCTATTTATATAACGTTAATCAAGTCATTAAACTGATTTGAGCTTTAGTTTCAGATGTAATTCAGTTTCAGTGTTGAAATAATGATGATTCTCACAAATTCACTTCAGGGTCTTTTTTGTTAAGTTGATATAAAGAAAATATTATGGCTGGGCATTGGTGTTGTACACCTTTAATCCCCGCACTTGGGAGGCAGATGCACGTGGATTTCTGAGTTCGAGGCCAGCCTGGTCTACAAAGTGAGTTCTAGTTCAGCCAGGGCTATACAGAGAAACCCTGTCTCGAAAAAAAACAAAACAAAACAAAAAAAACAAAAAAAAAAGAAAATATTGTGACTTTTAATACAAAATATGGTGGACCAACAAAGTTACAAATCTTTATGAAACCCCTTTCTGCCTGAAATTCTATTTCACATCATACAGTGGCCAGTCTATGGTTAACGAACTGAGTTTTGCAGATTAAATAAGCTGTACAAGGAGAAACCTTTTTTCTTTTGTGTCAAGAAACAGTATATGAGGAATGATGGATGATAGGGGAGTTTTTGCTGAAAAAGCAATAGGGAAGCATTAACAGTAACAGGTTCTTTTATATTTGAGATTACAATATAATTACATCATTTCTTCTTTCCCTTTTCTTGCTCCAATTCCTTCCACAAACCTCTTCTTTCTAGTTCTTTAAATGCATGACTTTTTAAAAATTAAGTGTTACATACACATAAGTATATATGCATATATTTCTAAGTACAACCTGCTGTGTCTAAATAATGCTAGTTGTATATATGTAAAATTTACCCAATAAATCAATAACAATGTAATTTTGTCAATAAATGTGCATATGTAGGTTAAATAAAACTTTTTATATATGATAACAGTACTCCCTCTACAATCCAAAGACTACCTAAGAAAAATTCCAACTGAATATATTTCAAGTACTGCAGAATCATGTTCTGCTCACACATGTTACAATGACTAAAGCAGAAGTGAACTTGAACTTTGAACCACATGCTATTATTTTCAATCCTTTTGTTTCTAGTTCATTCCCTGACTCAGTCTGACACTGTGTATCAGAAATGATTCTTTCATACAGTAGACAAAAAAGAAAACCAAGTATCAACTTACATCTGTTATCTAGCATACTTAGCTTTCCATAGGTTTGGAGTCCTTGTGAAACGTATGTGTAGCAACAACAGTTCCCTAATTAGTCACTTGGGCCATGAGTTGCTTTTCCCTTGGCACTGTGGATAGTGTGTCAAAATAAGCCTTTAGATAGTGTTTATCCCCAAGAAATCTAGTGTTGTGGTTATAACCTTCCTATGTGTTCAGCTGCAAAGAAATGAAGGAATTTGGAAAGGGGGACTCAGAAAGAGGTGGGTATAAGATGGAGAGACCTGCAGAGTCATTGTGAAGGCCTTGCAAACACAGGCAGGTAGGAGGACTTTATCTGAGGTAGGAGTGCTGAAGCTGAGGGTGGGAGGACTGTAGCTGAGATGAATAAACTGTAGCTCAAGGCTGGGGCTCTGGGCAGGTCAGTGTGCTCTTGGACTGCAGAGAATCACAACAATTTCAAGGAAAAAAAAATGACCTATTAAATTTCATCAGAGAAATCAACCTACCCTCTGTGACGCAATTGATTAAATTGCATCTGTGACACTGAATCTATGGCATTTCTCATTGATATTACCTAATGAGTTCGATTGTAATCTAGGATGCCTGTATGTTATACAGTAGAGTCAGGAAAGATAACTATGAGTAACAAAGTTCCCAAACCGTGTTATAACTTAACATTTCAGATTCTGACTGTCCCTTCCTCCCCAGGAACTAGAGGAGTCCATTGGTATAATTCTCCCTTTTGCCTTCGCCCATGCTTCGATTTTGTGATTGTGAAATGTGCTATTGACAGAATAATTTGACTCCTTGCACACTTATACCTGTACTATGTCATGGCATATCAGTAAAGAATACCAGATCATAAATGCAAACGACGCAGATATTAAAATTCTGTTCAGAATAGCACATGTATTTACATTATTTTTCCTTAAGCTCAGAAGGAAGCTTTGGAGTCTTAATTATTCCTCACACTTGCAAGTATTTTTTGTTTGTTTGTTTATTTGTTTTAATACACCCACATGATTGCATGTAAAATTTGCCTCAGTACCTAAGTGATTGAATTGGACCAAGACATATTTAAAGCTACTGCATCCAGATAAGAGTATAAAGCAAGAAATAATCATAGCATGGACTATTTTATCTGTGGGAATCAATTTTTAGTGAAACGTTTTCATGAAGAAACACCAAAGTGGATTTAGTGCTTTGTATCTACTTTAATTATACATTTAATGTTTTACAGGATCCCTAGAAAGCATACAAAATCCTTCGTTCTTTCTTGCTAGGATAACTTTTCTTTGTGAGTGGTATTGTTCTGTGGTTTTAAGAGTGTATGTATTGTATCTATAGCCAGTTTCCGGATGGCTTATTGTTTTCAGTAGCTTTCTCTTTCTCCAGGCCCAGTCTTCAGATCCCTCACTGTTGAGTAGTTGTGTTTAACAAACACACAGCTTACCCTTCTGTCATGCAAAACTATTTTAGTAAACAGTTATAAAAATACCATCAAACCTGTTTTTAGCAGGTAACTATTCTCCAGCTTTATGTTTGTAGAATGAATGGAATTTTCAGAAAGACAATGTCACAAAACTCTCACAGGTAAAAAAGGTAACTTTCTGTTGAAAGTAGGTGATGAATCTCCCTTCCCAGAAAATAGCAGAGAACTGGATAAGTCGTGGGCATGATGGATGTGCACTTAAGGAGCTGCTTGGTCCCTTCACATTTTTGTGCCTTTAAAGAAAAGGTCCAGGTGTATTCATATTCAATGATCAGATCTTGATCAACTTGTGTAACATCAAAAATTATTTTTCATATATCGCTGATTCTTGACAGCAAACGTTTATGTTCACTTCCTCTCAAGCACAGCCTTTTTGCTTGTCAAAACTAGGGATGGGTTGAACTATTGACATCCAGTATGTTTTTAAATGCACAGTTAGCCAAGTACGTTCCCCAGTAAATAATTATGTGACCAAAAATGTCAATAGTGTTAAATATGATAAATTCTGTGACATGCTGATTAATGACCCCTATATTGTAAGGATACGGGTGAGAATATCTGAATCCATGCCTAAACTTGTCTCTGGATATGGACTGCTGATTAAAGCCTTTGAGATATTACTCAATTATGCTTACCATCCATCATCTGGGCCATATTATTGAAACTATTAAAAATACTCCTTTGGAGTACAGACTAGCCTACTTTATACACAGAGGTCACTATAAGTTGTGGCATTTCAAGTAAATTTACCCAGTATATTTGACTTTTTGTTTTCACTGAGAAGTTAACAAAAATATGAAATTATGGAAAAATATCTGCCCTATAGTCTTTAAAATATTTACTTTACAATGCTCTCCTGTTGAACCACAATCATATATTATAATAACATTCATTTTCTGTCCTCAATGTTCATTCCCAAAAGGTATATTTAAAAATTACAGCCGGGCAGTGGTGGTGCACACCTTTAATCCCAGCACTTGGGAGGCAGAGGCAGGTGGATTACTGAGTTCGAGGCCAGTCTGGTCTACAAAGTGAGTTCCAGGACAGCCAGGGATATACAGAGAAATCCTGTCTCGAAAAAAACAAAAAAAGAAAAAAATTACAATATTACTAGGAAAATTAATATCAGTAATAGTCTCTGTAAATCATTTTATGTAAAATAACTTTCCTTATATTATGTAGTGAAAGGCATTTCTAAATTATTACCCAATAATAAAAATTGCCAATATAATTCAGTAGTGTATATAAATTTATATTTCTAAATAGTCAGGTATTTCTTTTAAAAAGCAGATTAGTAGAATACTAACTTTCCAGACTAAAATTGTCCAAATATGAGAGTACTACATTATAATTTTCCAAACAACTCAACATATATACTACTTAATTGGCTTAGTATTGAGGTTGTTTAGATGGTTAATTTTTCTCTTTTTCACTTTTCTTGAGTTCTGCTTTACTTATTCCTTGAAGCAGCCAATAAGCTTTTGAAAATATGGATAAGAAGAATCAGACAGAGGTGACAGAATTTTATTTTTCTGATTTCCCTCAGTTTGAGGATGGTGGCCTTTTGCTCTTCATCCTTCTACTCTGTGTCTACCTGTTCATTGTTGTTGGGAACTCTATGATCTTCTTGGCTGTGCAGCTGGATGTCCGTCTGCACAATCCAATGTACAGTTTCATCAGCATCTTCTCCTTCCTGGAGATTTGCTACACCACAGTGACCATTCCCCAAATGCTCTACAACTTGGTGAGCAAAGAGAAAACCATCTCCTTCATTGGCTGCCTCCTGCAGATGTATTTTTTCCATTCCTTTGGAGTCACAGAAGGCTTAGTCCTCACAATGATGGCTGTTGACAGGTATGTTGCCATCTGTAACCCACTTCGCTATGCAATCATTATAACTCCAAAGCTGTGCACACAGCTTTCCACAGGCTCTTTCATCCTTGGCTTCCTCATGCTCCTCCCAGAGATTGTGTGGATGTCTACTCTGCCCTTCTGTGGCCCCAATCAGATTCACCAGCTCTTCTGTGACTTAGAACCTGTGCTGCTCTTGGCATGTACTGACACATCTATGATTCTGATTGAAGATGTCATCCATGCTATCTCCATCCTCAGCTGTGTCTCTGTCATCAGCCTTTCCTATTTAAGAATCATCACGGTGGTTCTGAAGATTCCATCTGGTGAGAGCCGTCAGAAGGCATTCTCCACATGCACAGCCCACATCACCATTTTTGTGCTATTTTTTGGCAGTGTGTCTCTTATGTACCTTCGCTTCTCTGTCACTTTCCAACCACTACTGGAGAAGACCATTGCACTAATGTTTGCTGTCCTTGCTCCATTTTTCAATCCTATAATCTATAGTCTGAGGAACAAGGATATGAAAAAAGCCATTAAGAAAATATTCTGTTCTGAAAAAGTTCGCCGTCTCTGGGAACTGATGTGAGTTTATAAGTGCCTATTAACTGATATCTTACCCTCTGAGTATGTTTAAAAAGTAAATAATTCATTTTCAGAATTAGTATGTAAGACTTATTTTCATGTTCTTTGTTTTATTACTTTTCAGATTTTATCACAATAAGCATTATTTATTCTGAGAGAGGAGGCCACATTCTTACTTGCGCTACTCAGATTATTGATAGAACGTTCTTATTTCAATAGCACAAATAGTGCAGTACCACCTTTCCCAAGTTGATCAAGGATCATAATCTAAGAAATTCTAAAATTAATTATTGGAACATCTAAAGGCTTCCTTAGTATCTTCATCAACTCTATAGTTAAAATTGATTGCTACTTAGTCATTTATAAAATGTTAAACAACTCCACATAATTAAGATGATTTGGGCTTGAGAAAGGAGCATAATTCCCTGATGTTTGTCTGGAGACATTTGCCATATTATCTATAGTTGGACAGTGACAAAATGCCATGATTTATGGTACTTAGTGACCAACTTGAGTTTTTGTTATTATCATCTCTTTTGTGAGACATCATAGTGTTTTCTGGATTCCATAGCAATCCTATAGTTCTTAAAGATTATAGATTTAGTATACTGCCTTGAGACTAAAAGTCATAATCATAAGCATTGACAGTGATAGTTTACAGCCAGGGCTACACAGAGAAACCCTGCCTCGAAAAAAAAAAAAAAAAAAAAAAAAAGAAAGACAGTGATAGTTTATATTTTAAAAGATTGTTGCTATCAATGGCTCTGTGGTTAAGAGTCCATGGCCCTTTGCAGAGGGCCTGAGTTTGGTTCTCAGCTTCCATCAGATACAATAAAATCCAGATTACACCTTTCAATGGCTATAGTTAGACAATTCTTTATAAGCATACATATAGATGAAGGGGCACAGATAGGTAAGAAAGATGGCAAATGTCTGACTTCTTTCTGACCTGATAAAACGCACTGGTTGCTTGAGACTGAGGCCCCCTGCTGCCAATATAACATTTCTACCAGGGAACACGGTAGAAAAATATTTACTCAAAACTATGAGTCTATCAGTCTCCTAGTTTTGTTCAAATTGTTCAAACATTGACTGGAGGAAGAAGACACCTCACACCTCCTAAAGCATAAAACAGCATTCCTAGAGAAGAGACAGGCTTTGTTTCCAGAGTTCCCACTCTTTTTGTAGGGAATATTTATTTCTGTGTACCTTGCTGTGTGCAGTGTGTGTTCAGTGTGTGTTTGTGTGTGTGTGTGTGTCTGTGTGTGTGTGTGTCTTCACATTTAATCAAAGTATTTTTCATCATTTTCCCTACCTTGTGTTTCTGATATATAACTGCTGTTATCTGCTGTGTTGCAAACTTTCTCCTTTCCTTTAATTTATTGACTGGCAGAGAAAATGATCTCAATACAGACCCCTAAAAAGTAACATTACAGGAAAACCCTTCTCTGGCCTCCTCAGGCATTCATACACATGCAACACACAGACACACACACACACATACACACACACACAAACACACACTCAAAAGTAAAAACAATGTAATATCTTCCTACAAAACAACTCCGGGAGTTTGGGGAGAAAGAAATTGGGGCAGAAGCTTGGGAAGGGATGACTGGGAGGAAAGGACAGACTGTTAATGGGATGTAAACTGAATAAATAAATAAATAAATAAATAAATAAATAAATAAATAAATAAATAAATGGAAAAATACAGTAAAATCTCCAGAAAATGATTTTTGCCTAGCTTCTATGGGAAGAAAAACAGGACTGGTAAGTTAGCAGAGATCTTAGAAGAGCAAGGATCCGTCTAATAGTATGGAAAGGCTCTCCACAACAAAAATATCAGTAGTATTAGTTTGGGTTTTGATTTGATTTTGTAAACAAAGTATCAAAATGGCATTTTGTTATACCAATACAGAGGCTAAATATGGTTTAAATTCTTATGTTTATAGTCCCAGATAAGTTTGGCTAGCGTTCTTCATCAGAGAAGTTTCTTTTTTGCAGCAGATGAAGGACCTTGTAGGGAAGAGAAGGCAGAATCCAAGAAGAAAAGTGTTTTCTAGATATGACAGTGAAACTGCATCCACGAAGTCTCATTAGTAATGTGTTTTAAATAAGACACAGCAATGTGAATGTAGGAAATCTCATAGGTCCTTGCCCCATGATAAAGAGCTCCAATCAGTTAGATACTGCTGAGAGAGAGAGAGAGAGAGAGAGAGAGAGAGAGAGAGAGAGAGAGAGAGAGAGAATATGAATCAGGGTTGTTTCCCTGGATGAGAACCTTGGTAGGTTACTCAATCCCAAAAGTTCAACCATAAAGACATATACATAAAAGCAACATTAAATTGACTAGTAGGTTGTGTCACTGTGTGAGCATGTGTGTGTAAAACAATAATAATTATTGTAAATATCATATCCATGTATAAGAGTCTAAAAAAAAAAGTTGAGTGAAAAGGAATGAAAATTTCTGAGAAATCACAAGATTGATTTCCAGAGTGGTTGTGTGCATTTGTAATCCCACCAACAATGGAGGTGTATTCCCCTTGCTTCACATCCTTGCCAGCATGTACTGTCAATTGACATTTTGATCTTTTTTGTTTCTTTGTTTGTTTGGTTTTTTGTTTGTTTTTGGAGACAGAGTTTCTCTGTATAGCCCTGGCTGTCCTGGAACTCACTCTGTAGACCAGGCTGGCCTCGAACTCAGAAATCTGCCTGCCTCTGCCTCCCAAGTGCTGGAATTAAAGGCATGTGCCACCAAGTCCGGCTGACTGTGAGTGGTATAAGATTAAGATCAGGGTCATTTTGATTTGCATTTCCCTGATGACTAAGAAGGTTGAGCATTTCTTTAAGTACTTCTTGGCCATTTGAGATTGCTTTGTTGAGAATTCACCTTTTTAGCTCTGCACCCCATTTGGGGAGTTGGGGAGATGGTTTTTGGGATTCTAACTTCTTTACTTCTTTATATATTTTGGATATTAGCCCTCTGTCAGATGTAGGTATGGTGAAGATCTTTTCCCAATCTGTATTGCTGCCATTTTGCCTATTGACGGTGTCCTTTGCCTTACAGAAGTTTTGCAGTTTCATGAGGTCCCACTTACCAATTTTTGATCTTAGAGCCTGAGCCATTAGTGTTACGTTCCATAAATTGTCTCCTGAACAAAACCATCCAAGACTATTTCCCACTTTCTCTTCTGTTAGATTTAATGTGTCCAGTTTTCTGTTGAGATCCTTCATCTACTTGAACATGAGTTTTGTGCAGAGCGATAAACATGGATCTATTTACATTCTTCTACACAGAGACATCGCTAGACCGGCATCAATTTTTGAAGATGGTTTCTGTTTTTCATTGTATAGTTTTGCCATCTCTGTTAAAAAACAAAACAAACAAACAAAAAACAAAAAAAACGAGTGTCCATAGTTATGTGGGTTTATTTCTGCGTCTTAGATCAGATTCCATTAATCAACCTGTCTGTTTCTGTGTCAATACCATATACATATACAGTTTTTATCACTATTGTTTTGTAGTTCAGCTTGAGGTCACAGATGGTGATTTTGCCATACATGGGCTAGACCAAGGCTGCCAGCACATATGTAGCAGATGTATAGCTCTGTCTCCATTTGAGTCCCCTCACAACTGATGCGGGGACTGTCCCCAAAGCTGTTGCCTGACTATGAAATCTCTTCTCCAACAGGGCTGCCCTTGTCTGGCCTCAGTGGGAGATGATGCACCTATACCTGCAGATACTTGATGCATCATGGTGGAGAGATACCGGGGGGGGGGCACTCTTTCAGAGGAGAAAGCAAAGGGATGTGGGGAGGGACCATGAGGTAGGGAACAGGAGGTGGCAGTGATTGGGGTGTGAAAAATTAATTAAATAAAGCCGACAAAGGGAAATTTCAGTAATATTACAAACAATCATTAGCTGCAGTTTGTCAAGTAGATTAATTCCTGCACATACTATGGAACACCGAAGCAGAAGTAAGACTAACTCTCATTTTAAAGTGAGGCCCAGAAAGTGATTCCACGCAAGTCCAGGCAGCTCAGCTCTAACACCACGTGCTTTAAAAACCTAGTTTTTTGTTTGTTTGTTTGTTTTTTTGTTTTTTTACATTCAGATGAACTCTTTGACACCTCTAGGGAAAAATCTTTCTTTGATAATAAATTTAAATTAATTTTAAAGTAACATTGATACATTCAGGATCGTAGTTTGTATTGAATCTTTGAATTTATTGGTTATTCAAAAAGCATATAACATAAATCTAAAAATCTTAGTATTCTATTTATAAATTTATCAACTTTAATAACTTTATTTAAAATGTGATTTTTTAATCTTGATATTTAAATCTCCCTTTAAAATGTATTTAAATAGGAATTGCATTATTTTGATTTTAAGTGCCTCAACTACATAATTCAATAAAACCATTAAAGTTCATAAATAACCATTATTATAATAGGAAAAATTTATAAATATGGTCAATCCCAAATCTTTTCCTATATTTAATGTGATTAATGAGGTAAAATACATCTTAATATGATAAATCTAATAAACAGTATGGAATTTCTGACTAGAAAATTTATGTCAACTTTAGTCAATATCATGTCTAAATAAGTTCCTCAATTACAGATAAACAATGAGAATTACATGGAAGATTTGATATTTTAATAAATCAAAGTATATTATACAATAAAATAAAACGCTGAATATAATTGAGCTTTTATTCTAAAACATCAATCACAGGTTTTGATTTCAACACTTTTGTGCTTAGTTCTAAGGCTATATGGCAATTAAAATATGATAACACACTACATAATTGTCATGTGAGTCATCTTACACTAATAAAACAAATATTTACTGGAACAATATACTGCTATAATATGTAAGAAAATAAGGATACACCTGACCAAAAAAAATCTTGTCCTTAAAACCTACCAGTTGGGAAAGGGGAGATCTTTCAAAGTATAAAACAAACTAAGCAAAATTTAGAATGTTATCCCTTATATGACTATGTGTTCTGTGGGAGACAGAAAAGGAAATGTACAAATTTATCTCGAGTGAGTAGGGGACTCCTTAGTTTAAGATTGGTCAAGTTAAAACCCATGGAAAATGCTAAGGATAAGCAAAGCTTTGATGGACAGTGGATGGCTCCATAGATTTAAGGAGAAAACACTCAGGCACCCATCATGAAAGCCAGCACAAAGCCAGAATCAGATTCTCCTGTGTCTGAAACGGAGTGTGTGAGATGGATGGGTCTAAGGAAAATTAGAGTTGGGAAGTGAATGGGGGGGGGGGAGATCACAGGGCTTTGAGGGTTTTTAATGAGTGTTAGACTTTTGTAGTTTACTCTGAGCACGGAGGAGCTAGGGTGGAGTTTGGAGCAGATGTGGGGTGCTGTCTGGCCTGTATCATCCTTTCCTCTGTGGAGCCAACAGTCCAGGGTGGCACAGCTGGAACCGCTAACTGATACAGAGATCTTCTAGTAATTGTGGTGAGACGCGATGTTGTTAAGTGTGTGAAGGTAAGTTTTGTGGTGTGATAACTTCAAGAATAAACAACTCTTTTGTGAAGTTTTACTGCCAAGCAAGCAGAAAAATCAAGGTAACATAAAATAAGTGGGGCTACAGAGGAAGCTGGAGGGAGAACAAAAGGAATGGATATGATCGCATTACACAGTGTACATCCATTCTCAGGATAAAGAACAAAGGCTTAAGAACTGAGTGGGACTCTGTTGATTATGATTTCAATAAAGATAAATTTCAATCATAATTTAAAACCATGTGTGAATCTGAATTTTCAGTGTTCAATGATAAGAAGCATTTTATTAAAATTATTTACTTGTTTTAAGTGGTAATTTTCACCTTTTCTTCTAATTCTATTGAACTAGGGGAGTATTTTTAATTTTTTTTGAATACTAAATTTCAAATCCGGGACCTTAAATGTGTAAGAAAAATTCTCTGTAATCAAGCAGCGTTCCAAATCTCAAAATCCATCTTTAAATTGATTTTATCATTATGTAATTGATCTTTACCTGAATTTGTAAACAAAAATTAAATTTGATCTCTAACTCTGATTATCTCTCTCCTAAAATGTGTTCCTATTTTTTTAGATTTACTTATTTATTTATTCATTTTATGTTTTTGAGTACACTGTCACTGTCTTCAGACACATCATAAGAGAGTATCAGACCCCATTAAAGCTGGTTGTGAGCCACCATATGCTTGCTGGCAAATTGAACTCAGGACCTCTGGGAGGGCAATCAGTGCTCTTAACAGCTGAGCCATCCTCCAGCCCATGTGTTTCTACTTTTAACTTTTGAAAGAAATCTATGGCTTCTAGCCTTTTATCTTAAAGTATTTCCATTGTGTTCTATAGGATAATTTAAAAGCAATGAGGGCAATACCCACAGCTTAACTATGATGCTCACAAGGTACATCACAAGGTACATCTCTGGAACATTTTCATAAGTTTCAAAATGATTGACAGAGATCATGGAAAATGAAGAGTTGTCTGATGAAGTAGATTGAAAACTGAAGACTTAGAAAGAATCAGCCAGGAAAGCGTGCTAAGAAGAATCATTCTTTATTTGTCCCTTAGCTGGAAAACAGCTTAGTGAGCCACAGGAACCAGGTGCAGACAAGGACAGAAGGGACAAAGGAAGAGTCATATGGTAAAAGGCAGGTAGAAACCATGGCGCTTCCTATGTTGGGCTATAAACTACTGAACTCAACCCAATATGCACATGAAAGCATTGAATAGATTGAAGCATGGAATTAAATTCCCAGAAGATGGCTCTTGTTATTGCAGAACAGAAGGTAGAAAAAAATGCAAGAGACAGACAGGGAGGAGGAGTGAAACATGATCTATGAAATAATGATATTCTGAACATGTCCTGCCCTTTGAACCCATGAACTCATAGTAGGTATGTTTACCTGCAGAAGATATAATGGAAAGTAAGTCAGCAAAAATACAAACATATATGGAGAGGTGCTTTCTGGACACACCCCTTACAAAGGAGATATTGGCAGTTGTCACCTGCTGATAAAGGATATTTTTTCTTTTTGAGAGTGTGGACTTCCATACTCCTGAGGATGACTCCACACCCGGCAACATATATCTAGCACTAACTGGACATACTTATCAAGAATAATAATGAAAGAAGAAGACAAGAAGTCAGGGGCAAACATTGAGGGAGTAAGAAGTTCAGGATAAATGTGATATTTGTCAGTGCACACATGTATGAAATGCTCAAAGAAGAAAAATACTAAAATGAAAAAATATATAAAAATTAAAAATTGTATCATGCGTGATATGGAAATAGAAAAGATGTTTTAATACACATCATCAGACATCTTTGGTTATGGAGCAAATCAATCTGAAATAAGTGACTTAAACTAGAAATTTTCTCATAGTTCCATATATTAGCTATTTATGACAGAATGGAATACATAATATTTCCAGTCTTTTATTATTATCCCTGTGTGCTCTTTGATCAACCAGTTGTTTGCTTGCAGCTGGCTAGACTACATTCCAACTTATGACTAGGTGAACTTTGATGAATAAATGTACAAGGTCATCTGCGGTTCAGGGAAGTAAATCAGCAGAGATTCTTATGAAGAGGCTTTGTATACATAATCTTGATTACTAGGTCTCATAAGGTAGTGGAAGAGAATCGAGTTCCTACAGTTGTCTTTTGAACTCCACACATGATATGCTCATACCTGTACAAGTGTGTGCAAATGCATGCACAAACAAGCATACAGGCACACACACATGAGAGATGCATAAAAATAAATAACTTAAAACAGCTGTTAGATAACAGCTTAGATAGCATTCAGAAAGTCAAGAATCATGTTTGACCTCTACTTTCAAATTTTATTTATAAATATTTAAATAGTAGTGATTCTGACAAGTTTACTTAAGAGTGCTTAAATTACCAGGCAATTTGAACATAAGAAGATGTTTAAAATAGTAACATGAAATATAGAGGACTCTCCAACTTATTCCTCTGAAACTCTTTGAGCCTGAAATTCTATGACACGTCATGCAGTAGCCAGTACATTTTTTACTGAGCTGAGTGTGTAGTTAATTATATTAAATAAGCCAGAAGTAGAGAAAATTTGTTTTTTCTGTCATGAAACAGTACTTAAGCCATGATGCATGACAGAGGAATCTAGAGCTAGAAAGGCAAGAAGGATATGAGCACTAGCAATTTTCAGAACTATTTTATGTGGTGTGCATCTTCGGCTCTAATCTTCGGCCTCATCAACACATGCACTCACAAGAGGGAAGGGAAGGAACCACATTAGTGTAGTATGAGGCATATGTCAGTTTGTGCTTAAAGCTGGAGAATCCACACTTACTGCTTCACTTGTCAAGAGTCTGGTAGTTGTTATGTAAACAAGTGGCCACCAGTGACCTAGAGGCACATTGCATCGTTCTTGTTAACAGCAGAAGAAAAAGCCTCTGTGACAATAGAAAGAGTATCACCAGGAGCCCAAAAAACAGCAGTGAGATTCCAAACTTCAAGAAGGGCTTTAATATCAGTAATGGCGATCTATCTGTGAGCCCGAGCATCTCTCTTCTGGTGGAAAAGCCTCCCAATAGCATCTTTCATTTCCTTGTTTCTTAGACTGTAAATAATGGGGTTGAGAAATGGAGCAAGGATAACGAAAGTGACAGCAATTACCGTGTCCCAGAAGACTGAATATGTAGCTGAGAATCTTAAATACATGACAGCCACGCTGCCAAAGAAAAGCAAGAAAACAGCAAGGTGGGCTGCACAAGTGGAGAAAGCCTTGTGCCTCCCTTCTGCTGAGGGCATCCCCAAAATTACCATGATGATCCGGATATAGGACAGGGCAATTACAAGGAAGGAGGCCAGGATCTCTACTGCATGGATGGCATCCACAATGACCACCAGCGATGTATCCGTACATGCCAAACTGAGCACAGGGGTGAAATCACAGAAGATCTGGTGGATCTTGTTGGAGCCACAGAAAGGCAAAGTCGCAATCCATACAATCTCAGGGAGCACCATAAGGAAGCCACAGAAGCAGGAGCCAGCTGTCAGTTGGATACAAAGTTTGGAAGTCATGATGGTAGGGTACCGGAGAGGATAGCAGATAGCTATGTACCTGTCAATGGACATCGCTGTCAGGACACAGCCTTCTGTGATACCCAACGAGTGGAAAAAGTACATCTGCGTGAGGCAGCCACCTAGGGAGATGGTCTTCTTCTCACTGACTAGGCTGGAAAGCATTTTGGGAATGGTAGTCGTAGTATACCAGATCTCCAGGAACGATAAAACACTGATGAAGAAGTACATTGGTGTGTGCAGAGCCATGTCCAGCTGGACAGCAACAAAGATCACTAGGTTCCCTGATATGATGAATGCATAGACAAGAATCAATAGAATAAAAAACAAGAGGCCACCTTCATACAGAGGTGGGAACACGGAGAAGAGGAACTCAATCACCAGAGTTTGATTCTGGCTGGCCACCAACTGGGTCATCTGTGAAGGTAAGAAAAGACGTAAGGGACTTCCTGGAATTTCAATACTGCTTTCATGCAGATTCCTCTCTATGTTCAATTACTTTTGTTGAAAACTGGATCCTCAATGAAGGAGCTAGAGAAAGTACCAAGGGAGCTGAAGGTGTTTGAAGCCTCATAGGAGGAACATCAATATGAACTGACCAGTACTCCCAGAGCTCCTTGGAACTAAACCACCAATCAAAGAAAACACATGGTGAAACTTGTGGCCCTAGCTGTATATGTAGCAGAGGATGACCTAGATGGTCATCAATGGGAGGAGAGGCCCTAGGTCCTATGAATTCTATGCCCCAGTATAGGGGAATTCCAAAACCAAGAATGGGAGTGGGTAGGTTGGGGCGCAGGGTGAGGGTATAGAGGAGGGGGTTTTGGGCGGGGAAACTAGGAGAGGGGATAACATTTGAAATGTAAATAAACAAAATACCTAATTAAAAAAATTGCACAGAGAACTGGATCCTAAAAACGTCATTTACCACTGTTTCCAAACTATATAATTCCATGCCAGAAGCATTTATAACACGATCTAATCTCTAAGTGACCTTTCTCTCACTGTCATAGATTTATGTGAAGAAAAAAAAAATGACTCAGAAGTTTAGTCTCAGAAAACATTTTCTGGAAATGTAGCCATTTTCAGAGTTAACCTCAACCCCTGTGTGATTAGCCTTAAACCTTTCACTTTGATTTTTAAATATTTCTGTTTCCTGTTCTTCAGGGGGGGAAATAAAGTAAAACACAAAGTAAGTATCAGAAACAGTTTTGACAATAATTTTCTTTGTTAAGTTTTTTTTTTTTTTTTCCCTCCACCAATACTGCCTGCGAGGCTGGCTGGCTGAGTATCTCTTTCTGCATTTCTTACTAGTTTGCTTGGTACTGGAACATCTATTTTCTCACCAGGTGATAATTGTGCAGACTTACCCTCATCTTCTCTACTTAATCTGTAACTTTCCCTTTTCCCTCTTCAGGTTACTGTGACAACTGCTCAAATTAAGAGTCTCTCCAGAATTACTTTGTACTATTTAGTAGCCAGCTCTGGTCAGACTTACACTTACTGCTCAACACTGCCCACCCTTCTCCTACAAAGACTGTGTTCAGAGACAAAAGAAAGACATCATTCTCAGTTTTAGCAATCACACTGTTTTAAAGATAGCCATCTTAGGGCATGGGGAAGCTCCTAAAAATGACCTGTAGCAAAACTACACTAGCATCTACTTGAGATAACAGAAAATCACATTTCTTGCAATGCTAATAAGAATTAGTGACGGCTGAATCCACACTCTCTCACCCTGGCCATCTCAATATTTCATTCCCTGCTATCCAGACTTCTACGGAGTCATTCTGGAGATGAGTATCCCTGACTGTGACCTTTGCCTCTCAGTTTCTTTTCAAAACATTCAAGGCAAAACTCAGAATGCTCTGCCTCACAGTCACTATCATCGCTAATGCAGTTCTAAACCAACTTTGGAACGCACTATTCTGAAAATCAGTAGTTCAGCAAAAATAAGATCGATCACATTCTTTTAGTTTTAATTTTGGCAATTGCATATCTTTTATTTCCTGGATCTACTTTTATTGAAATGTTAGGTGTCGGTGTCCCCTTGGTCATGGAAATCTCTGTGATTTCCATTGCCAGAGCAAATATTCTCTTTTCTGACTGTACTTCCATTGATATCTTTTTGGCATCTAATGCATATTTGTTGCATTTCAATATTCACATTTCAGCATTATCTCCCTCAAGTAGGATAAAACATCATTAAGAGGACTGACAGGAATAATAAAATATCAATAATTAATTTTTATGCAGTGATACCGACTCTAGTTATACATATTTGCTTTAAATGTATTATATAATATACTTTTACCTGTGATAAATTAATGTTACACAAAAGAGAAAATGAGAACAAATGAGAAATAACTTGCAAATTAAAATAGCAAGGACTCAAAAGAGCAATTTAAAAGTAAGGCTTGTTTGTCCTAGAAGACTATGGCCCTCTTTTTGTAAATCCTTATATTTATATTTATATTTATATTTATATTTATATCCTGAGTTTATGGGGACAGATATGGTGTGGTTCCCTCAGGTGGTCAAAGTAGATGCCAAAAATGCATTGCAGATTAGTAAAACTAGTTCCCAGTAGATGTTTCTGGTTTTCCATGCCAAGCTTTGAGGGAAGAAAAGAAAGACAGGCTTCAAAATGGGATAAACTGTGATACTCAGCTGCAGAGCAGAGGGGACCATGCAAGGTGGAATCGTGAAAGACTGGAGGTACTGTGACTAAATTATTTATATATCTGTCCTGATTGTATGTAATTCCTCATCTGCAGCATGGTGCACTGACTATGCAAAGCAGGACAGCACAGAGCTATGAGAATGGGTAAGTAAGTTCAGTGGTAAGTGTCTCAGAGAAGCCCAACAGTTGCCCTAAGTTGGGACTTTCTCTCACCAGTAAGCTGTCCTATTACTCAGCATTCATCCATTGTTCAGCTGATACACAAGATTGTCTGATAACTCCCAAAGGTTCCAGAACTATATAAAAGTCAACCAAAATCATGATTGCCCTTAAAACAATAAAGAATGTAAAAATAATGTACTCATAATGTAATGATGTAAAAATAACTCATGGAATGACAGAAAACTGGCAGAATATAAAAAAAGTCACCCTACAAATATGACTTGTACAGTAAAGAGATCTGATTTAGTATTTAGTGATTAAACAAAAATGTTACCTTGGCTGATGACTCCCTTGAAGGCTGGAATTGTTTGAACCAATTGAATTATAGGGCTCAGAAGACTTTAGATACCAATACCTTCATCAGTTAAGTGACCTCTCTTCCTTCTAGTGTCCTCTTTCCATTTCATGTCTCATAACTGAAATTCTTTACTAATGTACTGAAATTCTAAAAGTCAGGAGCTAGATTCGAACGTGTAGAGTGCCTACAGGAAGGAACAGGTAGAGAGCAGAAATCTCACTGAAGGTTGGATTTCAGAAGTTGTCTGCACAACTCACCCTGCCGGAGACCACCAAGCACTCCTCAATCTCTGCAGCCAGGGTTACTTCTATACACACTGGTGAGTATAGAGATGTCTCTGAAGACTCCTTTGTGAGATATAGAGAGTGGAGAGATACCCTTTCTTGGGTGTTGTTCTTTAGATGATATAATTTCTAAAAGGAGCCTATGCTTCTCTCAGGGACAAATTAAGAGGAAAGTGAAACAGAGTAATGAATCTTCCCCCAGGGTCGTTCCCATGGATTCTCCTGTGACTAAAAAGTCTGTCTATCATGCAGAAGTACCAGTAAACAAAGACAACAAAGAACTCACAGTAGACTTTAGGGAAGATCCATTCAGAAAACATGGCTTTCCCCTCAGTTCCACGTTCATTTCTATTTCCTTCACTTCATTCCTTTAATACATGTACATGTATTAAAAAATTTTAAACCATATATATGAGATGAATTGATATCAAGTTATAAGTTTGGTTATTTTTGTTTGTTTGGTTAGTTTTTTATTTGTTTTTATTATTTTAAACAAAATTTTGTGATTTGAAAATATCTTGATAATGATTTTCCTATTCAAGTTTTTCCAAGTTCTCTCCTCTTTACTCAGCCAACTTAAGTTCTTTCCCAAAAATGAAGTCAGAAATCCAATACAACAACAAAATACCCAAAATCTAGAAAACAAAGTATGGCATTAACCAAAAACATCAAACCATTACCAAATAAAAGCACACACAAACAGCTGTGGAGTGTGTTATATATTGTCCAACTGCTCCTGAACATGGTAGATATACCCAGTGTCATTCAACTCGAGAAAACTGATTGTCCTTCTCACTGTAAGTGTAAATGATAATTAAGTCTGGTTATTCTTAAAGCTCAATTAGTGACTATTAACTGATTACAGCAAGAAAACTATAGGAAAGTGCAGGCAGAGGACCATGAAGGTATAAGATTGTGCCTTCTTGCTACGACATGAAGACCACATCCATGAAATCTCAACATCCAGGCAGATTAAACAGAAAACAGACAATTCCAAAAACAGCTGATGTTCTAACGTGGTTAGGAAAATATCTGAGGGCTCCATCCCTAGCTGAAGAGCAGCAAGCAATCAAAAACTGCTGAGAATTTTTAATCTTTCCCAAGAATGAGGCCCCTGAATGTTTAACCAGTACGAAGTGGTCAACCCTAGAAACATAAGCAAAAATTAAGGTACTTAGTGGATTGTTTATATATAATCATTCATTTATATATAACATCAATGGTTAAACTACAGAAAGCTACAAATTTGGTAAGGTGTGGGTGGGAAAATAGGAGGAGAGAATGAATGTAATTATATTTTAAGTAAAAGAAATATATGTTTCATAGGAAAAAAGGAAATATGCTGAATTAAAATACAAAGAGGAAATAGCATTAAAGATAATTCATAGTTTAATACAAAAACTTACAGAACAAATATTAAGAGAATACTTATCAGGCAAATGCATACAAGTCAATGTGTTTTGAAAATATGCTATTATTTCCCAATTATCAGTCAATACAGGGTACCACTAAAGGAATTTTAAAAATTAACAAAAGTCAACAGTTTTAAAATATGTGTCACATATACAGGTAGAATTTCATTATGCTATGTTGGAATACAACAAATCTGTACATAAATCTATAGATTATTAATTTTTTTTTTAGTTTTTTGAGACAGGGTTTCTCTGTGTAGCCCTGACTGTCCCAGAACTCACTCTGTAGACCAGGCTGGCCTCGAACACAGAAATCCATCTACCTCTGCCTCCCAAGGGCTGGGATTAAAGGCATGAAACCACCACCGCCTGGCTAGATAAGTATTTACAAAAGTAGAATGTCTCAGAGAAATAAATATGTCAATCTCCCCCAATTCAATCTATTGTTTCAATGCAGTTTTAATCAAAATCCACTTTGGGATATAAAAAGTGACACTGGACAAGATGAAAACGTTAGAGCTGGACCTACTAAGGGAGATTACAATGGTGAGGTTTATTTTAGTTTTTCAAATATCATTAGAAAGTAATAAAATGATATGTCAATAACAACAATCAACCAATTGAAAAAGACTAATGAAATATGACATATCACAGAGTAGACACAAGTAATATATCACAGGCAAATGGTGAACAAAGATGACACGTGTCTAATCTATACCAGTCAAATTTGTGTTCAGTAGATAGAAAAATAGAGTAAATTACTTACTGATCTTACTAAATATATGGCTATAGATTTACTATATGTAAATTACTAATTTAAGGTACAATTGAATGTTAATAGATTAATTTACCAAATTTACTATAAAGCAAATGGATAAAATACAGTCATGAATCAATTCATATCATTCATAGCTTAAAATTACTTTTATTCATAATATAAAGAGTAAATTCAAACTAATAAGGAAATGATAATCATTCCAGTTGAAGAAATTAAGAGATAAATACAAACATATATAACACACAAACATGTATAATGAATATTATTTTAAAACACAACTATGACTCCTTAGAATGATAGAAGCAACAATCAGGCATTCTGTATGGGTAGCCTAGGCCCTCTGTATGTATGTAACTGTTGTGTAGCTTGGTCTGCTTGTGGAACTTATAACAGTGGGAGCAGGGTTGCTTCGGACTTGTTTGCCAGCTTTGGAGCCCTTTTCTGCCTACTGGGATGCCTGGAACAGCCTTGGAATGAGGGTTTGTGCCTGACCTTATTGTAATTTGTAGTGCTGGATCCTGTTGATATCCCTTGGTGGCTTGCTCTTTTCTGAAGGGAAAAAAGAGGAGGGGTGGATCTCAGGGAAAGGGAAGGAGGGGGAAAAGGACTGAGCAGAGAGGTGGGAGGGGAAACTGTGGTGAGGATGTAAAATATAAGAGAGAGTAAAAATAGAAAAAGTATGATGCACATAGTGTTTTCAGTATGTAGGCCCTAAAACACAATTTGACAATATCTTATAAACTTTAATATGCAAATATTCTACAACAAAAATTTATAAATAATTAATGGTCACATATGTGAAACAATAGTGCTTTTCTTTCGAAGCTGCAGCTGAATAAGTTGATATAAATCAATCACAACAATAACATTGAGTAAATAAGCAAATTTTAAATTAATGCCTAAATTATGATCCCATGTAAAGCTAAACAGGCAAAACAAAACAACCCATTGTTTTTAATTGTGCATACACGTGTTTAATGGAATAATAAATACAAACTCAGGTTAGTGAAAAGGTACAAAATGAGAGAAAAGAAATGATGAGGTTTCCAGAGTGGGATTGAAAGTTAATAGTAATGTTCTGCCTCTTAAGTGAGTCCATGTGAACAAGAGGCAGAAAGGAGAAACAGAGTTCAATGTGTCACAGAGTTGAAGCAAACTACCTGGCTAAGAAAGTAGGAAAGGGATCAGATTTAAGCACCCTAAAGCAACAATGAAGAAAGGAGAGTCCAAAATCAAGAGGAGAATACATGAGTATGCATATAGCTCTGAAGCCTGCCGAGGTTAGAAGAAAAGCTTATGGATACAAAGATACGTAGGATACCTGCAGAAGGACTGTCTCTGCATGGGAGGAGACACAAGCCTCAGATCATATACATAGAGTCATACGTATATCATCTATATTCATATGTATATCTGAATGCTTCATATATTATTTATATTATGAATATATAAAATATATAAATATACATGAGTTCATGTCTTAATAATTTATTTAAATTTGGTTTTAGACAATTTTGCACATGTACAAAGTGCGTACCAACCATCCACCATCTCTGCTTTCCTACTATTTGTCTATTCCCCTTCCACTGCACAAATCTCTCTCTTATGTTACATGTATTGATTTTGTTTTAGGGTCTACTGAAATTAACCAGGGATGTCTGTGTGATATGGGTTTGGAGCTATCCACTGGAGTGCAGGGAGCTCCTTAAATAAATTTGATATAACTAATGATGTAAGAACTGTAGTTGTCTACACTGGGATTACAGAAGAGGGGGTCCCAATTTCTCTAAATTTTTTTTCTTTTTTTTATTATTATTTTCTTTATTTACATTTCAAATGCTATCCCAAAAGTTTCCTAT
>NC_034594.1:146663532-146689192 GCF_900095145.1 Mus pahari
GTGCATATCTAGTGACTTCTTTTGTGATTGGGTTACCTCACTAAGGATGATATCCTCCAGATACATCCATTTGCCCAAGAATTTCATAAATACATTGTTTTTAATAGCTGAGTAGTACTCCTAAGTATGCTTTCAAACTTTATTCCATGTCAATGCCCATGATAGCTTTTCTAAGGTTTAACAGTTCATTCTGGTTAAGTATACTTTTCTTCCCCAGAGAAGAGAAAACATAATGTAGTATTTATTTGCTTTCCCTCTGGCATTACATTCTTGGAAGTACATATTAGGTTCAAATTTTTAAGAAAAGAAAGGAATAAAAGATTGAAAATATATTTCTCTATATATATTCTCTGCATATCCTATGAGGGACTTTACCACATCCCCATTTTCTTGCATATATATATATATATATATATATATATGCAGTATGGCTCCCATGTGCCTGCACTTTTCTATCACCTTCCAACTGATTTATTTATTGTTTTTCCCATTTTTTTTTGAGGAACAAAGATATGCAAATGTCATTTAAAAATGTGTTCTCAAAAGGATGTTCAGTATTTCTGGTGGATGAGATAGCTGATTCATATCTACTCAAAGACATCTCATTCTGTGCATATTTTTAAAGCTAGCAATTCACCTGTAGAATTACTATGTATGCTTTTATTCATGTTGTTAGTTAGCATTCTTTCCAGGCTTCTGGTTTGTTTGTTTTTGTTTTTCAAGATAGAGTTTCTCTGTGTAGTCCTGACTGCTTTGGAACTCATTTTGCAGATCAGGACAGCCTCAAACTCACAGGACTCCCCTGAACTCTGTCTCCGGAGGGTGAGTGTTACCACTGCCTGGCCTCTTTGCAAATTTTTTACCTAATTAATATTGCTATTCTAACACAGTATCCAAGAAATCCCCTAAAAGAATGCAGGTCAAAGTCTCTTAATATAATTAAAACACTAAGAGTACTTAATTATTTGTCATATGAAAAATGACTTTTATTATTTTTTGAAAATTGTTTCATTTGCATTACAAATGTTGCCTTCCCAGTTCTCTGTCCAAGTGTTCTTTACCCTTATCCCCCTCCCTTTGCCTCTGAGAAGCTGCTTCCCTCACCCCTCCACCCCTCCACCTCCCTCCCTGAGGCATCAAGTCTCTACAAGATTAGGGGCATCCTCTCCCATTTTGGAGAGACAAGGCAGTCCTCTGCTACACATGTGTCAGGGGCCACGAAATAGCCCATGTAACATCAACTATAGGTTCTGATTTTCTGAAACTATTCTGTACATAGATGTAAAGCTACAAAGAATTAAAATGATGCTAGCACTCTGTATAGGTATAATCTGAGTCATCTCTTTATTCATTCAGAGAATAGTTACTGAAACTGCTATACCAGGCAATAATTTAGATGCATGTATATTCCAGAAAACTGGAAACAAGTGAGAATAAAGCGAGTTGGATGGGAGAAGGAAGAGATGGATATAGTGATATTTCATTGTTTACATGTATTATTTCTCAAGAATAAATAACAGTATAATAACATATGATATATGATATCTATCTGCCTATCTATATCTATCTATATCTATCTATATCTATCTATCTATCTATCTATCTATCTATCTATCTATCTATCTATCTATCTATCTATCTATTCCCTTGCCCTGTAAAACTGACACTTGAAAAAGAAGAGAAAATTTTAATGCATTTAAAAAAACAAGCAAAATTTTAGAAAATAATCAAGTACATGTAATTATATGCTCTCTGGGATATAGGAAATACAATCTATATGAATAAGTTCCCCAAGAGTTGATTGGGGAGCTGCAACTTTCAGTAGATGAATCAAGCTTAAACTCATTTGGAATGCTACAAACCTCTGAAGAAAATGGTGAACCTACATGGAGAGAATATCCTGGCAACTGTAACAGCCAGAAGAGAGCCATAGAGGGAGCTGCTTAAGAAGTCAGGGTCTATCACCTCTGAAGGAATGTGCTAGCTCTGGCTCACGGAACACTAGAGGTCAAGGAAATGAAAGAGAGATGGATTACTGAGCTTGGAGAGCCTTTGTAAAATTTAGGTTTCCCTAATTTATTCTGAAAATTAAGGAGCATTGCAGCATTTAAAGTAAAGGAGAGATTCTCCTGATGTGAAGAAGCTTATCAGTTGGTGCTCAAACATGGAATGGAAATTCAATAGACAGCTCTTTTATGAAGTTTGGCTGCCACATGCAACAGAAAACTGGAGTAGCAGCAAACAAGTGGGAATCCAGTGAGTTAGATGGGAGAAGGAAGAGATGGATATGGTCATACTTCATGTGTACATGTATTAATTCTCAAGAGTAGAGACTAATTAACAGTGCAGGGGGAAAATTTATTATCAATAAGAGGAAAATGGGGCTTTTATTAATTATTGCTTCTGATAAAGAGACAAGTAATAATTTATACAGAAGTACATATGCTTACATATTTGATTTCTATTAAATGAAAAAATGTAAAATATGTTCATTTTTCCTATGATAAATTTCATCTTTAATCCTGTGTTCCATTCCATTTCATTAGGAATAATAGAGATTTGTAAACCTGGGATTCAAACCCTGGGCATTTTCCACACAAGAAAAGTGCACTGTCATTGCAGTATCCCTAACTCCTAAAATCTTTTTTAAATGTATGTGACTGTTAACTGTACAGTAGTGGATATTTCATCTAAATTTGTAAATAATATTAAATTAGTTCTCTAATCATGATTTAAGGCCTGAAATATAACAGTTTCTATTTTAAACTTTTGAAAAATATAAACTTATTGACCATAAAGTATAGCCCTTTACTTAGTATAGTAACTTAAATGTAACAAATGTAAATGGCATTTCAGTATTATATTCAAATGGTATAATTCTTTATGGAACAATTACTAATAATTTTAAAAGAATTAATAGAAGTAGTTGACAAAGACATGTTCTTTGATGTAATTAAAGACCTGATGAGGAATGAACCATGAAAATGTGATATGCTGAATCATTTTGACAATGCTCTTAGTTTGAACCATATGAACCAATGGCCAATGTTTGAAAATGAGGTACAGGAAGAGCCATGAAATGAAAGTGGTTCAATAGAATGAGCATCAGATGTCAGGTATTTCATTTGCTCTGATATACCTGTGACAACAATGAATGTATTTAAGCAATAAATTGTATTCAAAGACTTGCATCCCTGACTTTCTGTAAAAGGGGAGTGAAAAGGTCAGAGAACAAGAAAGAGTACTGTGACATGTTCTCTTCCAACGACACCACTCATGAACTCACAGAAGCTGTGCTTGTCTGCATAAGACTCACACAAGAACACACTAGCCAAAATTCCTGCATAGATAAGGAAGGTGTTATTAGTCCATGCATACTGAACATTGTTTGCTGGTGGAGAAAGAATCATTCTTCTTTAAAGGTATGCTACTGGTAGGTTCTAGTGGATAACCACACATTTATGTCCTGTGGTCAGCAGCAATTTGGTCTATGAAATTATCAGAGAAGAACAAGAAGAAGAGAAAAGAAGAATAATTATGAGGAGGAGAAACGTAATGGGAAGAAGAAAAAATAAGAGGAGGAGGAAGAAGACAACAGTTGCATGAAGGCAGGGAGGATCTGGATGGGCTTATGGATACTGGGTGGATATGGTCATATTATACATGTATGTAATTTTGAAAATAATAAGTAAATAGTAAATAAAAGTAAAAATAATATCCATAATCGGTATTTCAACATATAGATAGATGTTTATATGTTATAGATATGTTTAACACATATGTTTTTAAAATGTCATATAAAGGTCTTATTTTAAAAGGGCAAGTAGAAAAAACGATTTAAGAGATCTAATTAGTTATATTTTGCTACAGAGCGAATCCTCTTTCAAAATTAGTGACTTCAAAAATAATCTCATAATTTCATATACTGACAACTTGGGTCAAAAGCAAATAGGTTATTTTCCAGTTCTTCATCATTATTTCTGTATCAATCACTTTTATGCTTCTAGCTTGCTAAAGTAGTCTCCCACTATGTTGTTTCATTTATAATGGGGTAACTGAGTTTGTTCATCCAGTTACTAGGTAGGATAGCAGTGTATAAGTATGCAAGGTTTCTGTAGGGCTTGTCTAGGAACTGGCACACAGACTCCCTCTTACAACACACCAGCCAGATTAAGTCAAGGGGACTTAGGAGGGGGTGGAGATTTCACCCTTTGATAGGGAGAGATGTAATTCACCTTTCAAGTATATCATATATAGGGAGAGGTCATAGCTTGCTGTTTTTGACATATATAAATTTCTAACTTTCCCAAACTATGCTGAAATCTACATTAGAACCTCCAAAGTACTTAACTGGATGTGGGGTGAAATGTGAGGCGGTAATCTCAATTAAGAATAGGTGAGTAAAGAAAATTTGGAACAAAGTGAACATTTTCAAAGTATTGTTGTTTAGAGTCAGCAATTTTATTCCATTTTTTAAAAATGACATATTCAGAGAAACTTACATAACTGCTAAAATTTTTACTCCCCAGTTCTACTAATAGCCATTCTTTGGAACACCTTACATTAAGGAAAACTCTTGAGAAAAAAAATCAAAGGATCTTTACCATTAATTAAAGCCATAGGGAAATCAAGATCATTCCCCTAATTAATAGGGGGAAATACTGCAGTAGATAAATCTTGCTGAGAAGGCTTTAGAAATAGGTATAACAGTCTTCCTTCATGAACTAGGGAGATTTAAACTGAGTAAGTCCAGGGAAAAGACGGGAACTCATTGTTCCATGTGGAGGTAAGAGAAGAATTCAAATCTGTCTGAGATGTAGGTGGAACATTTTCATGAAGATAAACGTCCAAGCTGGTAGAGGGGGAGAGTCACTTAGCTAGCGTTCCTTCCATTAACTGAATAATATTGAGGAATAGCATTTATCTTGAGAAAGAAAAACATACATACAGAAGTCAGTGGTAATATCATTGTTTATGTGACATATCAGAATAATTACCTTTTTTTTTTACTGCTATTGTTATTTCCCTCTGTTATGACATCCTCAGAGTTTTCTAAATAAAATTAGAATCCAAGGACAAGCTACAGCTTTCCCTCTGCTTTGACAACTTCTCATGATTGTCATCCATATATGTAGATTAGTTTGTGGTCAGTTACCAGGCAGCTTGCTCTGCACCTCAGGATAATCTTGTCTCTGTGTTTAGATGTCACATGCATCTTTCCACTTGCTTGTGTTTCCTTTGTCAGCATTGAGGCCTCACTCTCTTCTGAGCATCTGTAGGAGTTAAAAGCTTAGTAGGATCAGAGCTGATTTCTACCTAATTGTCTTATCCAATAAGAGAATTTCAGTATGTCGGTCCTGGACTTGTTAACAGTCTCATGAATAGTCATGGTGAGGGCTGAGACCAGCAACTAACTGGGTTTACAGCTATTTCATGTACTTCCCTAAGACGGTAGAGACTGCAGCAATTACCAGAGACTGCATCAGAGAGGCATATGTGGACAGTGCATTGATACCAGTAATGAGCTTAATAACAGAAATTATCACAGTGGAGGATTACAGAGCCCAATGAGAATCACTGTGGTCAGGCAACAGCAAAGGTCTTGGGGGGGGTAATTAGGGAACTAAGAGCATTGTGTGTTTTCTTTTTTATGTCATTGATGATAAGGTTCATTTATAAAATCACCTTAGGAAGTCCAATTTCAGGAAGCCCATTTGAGACAGACCTCAGAAGGCTGAAGCAGGAGAATTCCCATGAGTTGTAGGCCACCTTAAGGTACATAATGATTTCCATATCATCCTGGACTGTACAGCAAGACCGTTCCTTCTCTGTTTGATATTCACTTTGACTTAGGATCTCCAGGCGACCCAAGGGACAGAAGAACGTTGATTTAACACTCAATGCTATTTGTTTTTGAACACTGAGATATCTGGATGGATGCCGGTGGGATCCTCTAACCATATTCAAACACGTAATGGCAGAAGGAAGAGAAACGCTTGTGGGCTTTAGGAGAAAGAGCTTAGCATTTGCTCAAATATTTTTCTTGAGTAAATACAGGGTCTCATGAACAAGGCAAAGCATGTGGCTGGACTATTTCATCCAGGACATCTGGAATCTGTCATCTTCCTGACAAAATGTCCTGGCTTTTAGCATCATTGCTTTTTATTCTTTAATCTATCAGGTGAACTCATCAGAGATTTTACTTAGAAAAAAGTATTAATATGAACTATATGCTTCCATCCTTCATGGATGTTGCTTTTGCTACAAGTTCCACAGATACACTAGCATGGTTAGAAAAGGGTTTTTGCAGAATCTGCTCATACCAAGACCTACTAGGAAGTTCCAGAGTGGCTCTAAGACTCTCGGGAACAATAAGGTAGTTACAATTTGCTGTACACGATCTTGTACCTCTTGCTGGTACACTAGGAGAGCTGTGTGCTTTCCAACATTGTTACTGGCATTATATCTCATTATTACCATGCTGGCTGCCCCAAATTGCTAGGACCTCAGCTGGGAAGATGCCAACTGTAACTGAAAATATTAACAACAAAGTCCTTAGTCATTCAATGAAATCATGAAAACAGAGGGAGAAAATGGAGAAAGTGAACCACCCCCTTCATTTGTATTTAGTGGAAATTGAGGGTCAGAGGGATTATTACTGATGTGGAGTTTAATCCAGTGGTACAGGTAAGGTAAGTGTAACATGAAAACTCAAAATAGAGGACAAGTTCACTGTTGGCAACATTTCCCCTAATTTTCTAAGAATCCTTTAAAGCTGAAACCCCATCTTCCTGTACCTTGAAAGCTTATGCTTCTCCAATATGTCCAAATGCCTCCTTCAAAATGTCACATAAAACAGAAGCCTTCATGCTGGTGTGATTACCAATAATCCATTCATTTTCATTGTTGAATGATAACTCATTACATGTATGGATCAGTTTATAGTTGCCAATCACCTGTTATTGTGATGACTATTTTGAGTTTTATAAGCAAGATTATTTTAACTATTTTATGGCAAGCTTGGAGGTTAACATAAATTCTCATTTCTCTTGGGTAAATACCTTCAAACGGGTTTCTGGATCAATAATCAATATATATGCAATGTTATAAGAAGCTGCTTCTATAGTGACTGAAGTGTTTTACAGTCCCACGAACAGTGCATGAGATTTTGTTATTCCATACTCCCCTCAGTATTATCAGGCATTTTGATAAAATTTATACAACTGTCATTTTGTAATTATGCAATATTGACATTTTAATTAATGATTAAGGATGCAATTGTTGATATGTTTTTGCCCAATTTCTATCAGTTTCTACAAAAAAAAGATGAAAAAAAAGAACAGAACAAAACATAAATAAAATAATGTTTTTAACTAATCCATTTGGAACTATTAATGTTCTTCCTCTGCAGATATCAGTAAACTGTTAATTCTTCCAAAATCACCTTATTAATACAGTAAACTCTTTTTAACTGAGTTCTCAGATTCACTTGTGCTATCTTTTTGTTCATGGTAGTAAACTTGGACTGAGTTTACTAATAAAATTTATGGCATCAAGTTTCAACTCAAAATGTATGTTTGAAGCAATTGTGTTAAAAACTGGTTCATTGAATGTGATGTTGATAAACTTTCTTTAAAACTCTTCAGTCATGTGTTTTGTATGCTACATAGTCTCAGACTGAACATACAAAGGTTTTCGAGTCTGGTAGTGGAAAGGAATTGAAGACCACACTGAAGAGGTTGTTTATAAAAGTAATTTAAGCTAATAAGGATGAGATAATAATACATTATATAATGTAGAAGTAATATAACTCCATTTGAATATTCATCTTCATGAGTTATGTCTATGAAAATTGAAATCTTCAGAGTTGCTAGATTTTCAGTTTTCAATAATTCTATTACTGAAATTCTGAAGGATTAGTGTCTATAAGACTAACCAAAATGTCCTAAATGTGTGTGTGTGTGTGTGTGTGTGTATGTGTGTGTGTGTGTGTGTGTGTGTGTGTGTGTGTGTGTGTGTGTGTGTGCTTCATTTTAGGAAGCTGTAAAAGAGATATTTGTCAACCATAGTTAGTAGAAACCAGTTCTTAATAACATTGTTCACATAAATTCTTCCTCTGTCGTGAGATTCCCAGACAATATCTAATCATACCAACTGTATTTCACTGGCTTCATCGAGGCTTCACCTATTCTTGTTTGACTGGATGTTCAAAGTTTGTTGTCCAATACTCTATGAAGTTTCAAAAAATAGAATAATTTTTAAAACTGGTGATTAATAAAACCCACTTGCTTTCTTCGTGGAAGAAAATATGCACACAGCATAAAGAAATGTTCCTGTGGGGTTACCAGCTATATCGTATCCGCAATCAGAAAGCACAGAAAGATGAATACTCATCTCCTTTCATACAGTTCATGCATCCCACACCCGGGAGAAGGTTTCACCCACATTCAAGTCCAGCCTTCCCTCTTTGTTAAACGTTTCTGGAAAAGCCCTCATAGACACAAGCAGCGGTGTGTTTCATGGTCATTCTAAATCCAATTAAATTAACAATGAAAATTAATAGTCACTGTATAGATCCCAGAGAACTTCCCCAAGTTAACAGAGAGCATAGATTGCTTTAAGCAGATGGGGTGGAGTAGAGTGGATTTCTGAGCTATGGAATGACTGGTCTGTTGGTTAGGATACTTACAAGGCAAAGGTATGAGTCCCGACTATAGTTCATTTTGAGATTTCCTCTGAGTTACAAATATATCTCTGTGACATTGTCAGGGCAACAGGTGAACTATTTAGATGGTACTCCTGATGCAGCTTATGGATGTCTGGCACTGCTTCCTGTAAGCACAGCTCATTGCTATATGACACTTTCAAGATAGCTGACAGCAAAAACTGCTCTAGAACCCCACTTTTGGCTTTGATATTCTTATGCATGGTCTTTTTCAAGATATGGGGTCTAAGTAGGAAGACTTTTGCAATCACTCATAGACTGATACTTTAGGATCCAGATGGAAATCTGCTTCCTTTCGTGCCTAACACTTCTTTGTGGGCTCCATTGGTTTCTGCTGGCTTGATTCTTCTGCCTCTAGAAAGAGGTTCTTACCTACACTTCATACTCATATTTTACCTCAATACCCAATCCATTTCCCTAGCAACACACAAAGCAGCTTTTATGGGATGATGCAAGCAAAACACTGGGAACTTGAAATATTCAGCATAAACCGAATGTATCTTCTCATGTGTTATACAGACAATAAAAGAATCGTGTATTTTATCTAATCTTTAAAGAGCCTTCAGAAAATGTTCTGATATTTGGCTCAAAACAACTTTAAAATTAATATAACAGGCAATTTTTATCACACTCATATTATCCTACTTAAATGTACTTAATGTAGTTTATAAACTTTACTTTTTGTTTTTGTTTTGGGGAGTTCTTAATGTTGTTATTGTTGTTGTTGTTTGAGACAAAGTTTTTCTGTGTAGCCCTGTCTGGCCTGACTTGCTCTGTAGACCAGACTGGCCTTGAACTCAGAGATCTGCCTGGCTCTGCCTCTAAGTGCTAGGTATAAGACATACACCATCATTGCACAACAAAATTGACATTTTTTGGTGTGTTAGTTTCATATTTATGTTGGTTTTGTGATGCTATGGATTAAATCCAGGGTTGTGTGCAGGAAAGAAAAGTGCTATACCAAAGAGCTATATCCACACTCCATTTTCTATTTGTCTTATTCATTAGGAAATATATTTATGAAGATAGTCTCTCTTTTTCACTCCTGGGAGCAACAAATACAAAGATATCTTAGGGACATTATTGATTCCAAATGAATGTCTGTTTACTAATCCAAGGACAAAGAAAAACACGATTTTCTTGAAACTTATTTGCCTTTTGATTCTTGTATGACTAATATGTCTGGCTTTTTACATTTCATCTAGGAATTGAGCTGTGTGTTTCCACCCATGAAGATAAACTTGGCTAAGACTATGATGAGATTTAACAGAACCACTTCAGTGACAGAATTCTTCTTCTCTGGATTTCCCCAGTTTGAAGATGGCAGTTTCCTCTTCTTTGTTCCTTTGTTCTTCATTTATATATTCATTGTTATTGGGAACCTCATTGTGTTTTTTGCAGTCAGGATGGATACCCGTCTTCACAACCCCATGTACAATTTTATCAGCATTTTCTCATTTCTGGAGATCTGGTATACCACTGCAACTATTCCCAAAATGCTCTCCAATCTCATCAGTAAGCAGAGGACCATCTCTTTGATTGGCTGCCTGCTACAGATGTACTTCTTCCATTCACTTGGAAACTCAGAGGGTATTTTACTGACCACAATGGCTATTGACAGGTATGTTGCCATCTGTAATCCTCTCCGGTACCCAACTATCATGACTCCCCGGCTTTGTGCTCAGCTCTCTGCAGGCTCCTGCATCTTTGGCTTTCTTGTGCTGCTTCCAGAGATTGCTTGGATTTCCACTCTGCCTTTCTGTGGCCCCAACCAAATTCATCAGATCTTCTGTGACTTTGAACCTGTGTTGCGTTTGGCCTGTACCGACACCTCCATGATTCTAGTTGAGGATGTAGTTCATGCAGTGGCCATTATCTTCTCTGTGTTGGTTATTGCCATCTCTTACATGAGAATCATCACTGTGATCCTGAGGATCCCCTCTGGTGAAGGCCGTCAGAAGGCTTTCTCTACTTGTGCTGCCCATCTTGGTGTCTTCTTAATGTTCTATGGCAGTGTCTCCCTCATGTATCTGCGTTTCTCAGCTACTTTCCCACCAATTTTAGACACAGCCATTGCACTAATGTTTGCTGTTCTGGCACCCTTTTTCAACCCTATCATCTATAGTCTGAGAAATAAGGACATGAAGATTGCAATTAAGAAGCTTCTCTGCTCTCAGAAGATGCTGCCTACATCTGCAAGCTAATCTGCTCATAGATGTCTGTCTCTGTAGATTTTACTCCAACATATCAAACCCTAAAATTAGCACACAACCCATTCATCAGAAGACTGATACTCTTCATGTCTTCAAATCAGATAGAAAATACTCATCCTGATTACAGTAAGGGGATGAAATATGCAAAGCAAATATGAATGTCTAGGCAGTTCATACTTTGTAAATTTGAATTTTATATAAAATTGTTACTACTTATGAGCACTAGTAACAAATGCAGATTGTGAAATATAGTACTTATTATAATAATATCTACCAGATGTGAAAGTTCACTCTTAAATGATACTGCACACTAATTTTGTGTCTTCAGAGCAACAACTAATTATTTTTTTGCCTCTTAGATTCGATATCTCTAAGTTTAAAAGTAATATATTTTAAAATTAAGACCTCATATATTAATTTAAAATTAAGTGAACTATTCAAAGCCCTTTGGAATATTATAAAAGGACAGTAAAATCCAGTTGTCAGCTGTTATTATTTGCCATTGACAATGGTTTGTATGCTTTAAAGAATGTTATAATTTAAATATATTAAAATCATATATCTAGGAATCTTACATGGGGTTATTATTTATATAATTTTCGTTTCTATTAGTTATCTGAGGTAAGGAAAAATTCTACCTTCATTATTTTTAAATACTTTGGTTGAATTCATCCAACTTAATTTAATTAGATTTTTTATTAAAAATGATCACATATTTACAAAATATATAGATGGATTATAGATAAATAAGTAGAAAATAGGTAAATAGAAAATCAATAGATGATAGATAGACAGATAACATAAGAAATATACAGGTAGACCGACTATAAATAAGTAATAGGAACCTCCTGTGAACTGCAATATTTTGTGTGCTTTGAAATGTGTTTCATGCAAGGTCACCAAGAAATAACTTTCTGCAATACAAGGATAGATGTCTGTATTAATAAAACAATCAAACCCATATATTACAATTTTATTTCTCCCCAAATCCACTGGACATAAAGTTAAGACTACTACAAGCATTGAAAAATATTTTAAAAATAACAAAAAGTGAAATATGTATGAAATTGCATTATGATACTTGTGGTGGATTTTTAGCAGTCTAAAATGTCAAATATCAAGTTTCTTTAAGAAAAGGAAACAAAAGTAGTAGTTCTTTTGGATAATGCAACCAAACCATTATTTGATTCTGTCTATTACATGATACACTAATAACCAAAAGCATACACTTTAAAAACATCCACAACATTACAAAAAAACAACAAAGTAAAACATAAACAAAATATGATCACCCCTGGGGAAGAAATCAATTCCCTCAAGTGGTTTTCATCATTTCCTCTGGTACAAATATAAGTGAGATGTAAATAAGGAAGGGGAATCTGGTAGATTTTATAGTAGAAATTAGAAGAGAATCCCAGATGAGAAACTACACTTGCATCATGAGAGGGAACCAAAGTTTGGAAAAATAATGGTCTATTGAGGAACCATGGATGATGAAAGTGAAGTCAACATTTATGTGGGATTTCCCATCTCACACTGGACCTGTATGCTTGGATTTATTGAGAGAAAAGTCTGAGGATAAACTGAAATGCACAATTTAGAGAAGTGGTCCCTAGGATACTAAGACATGGAAAAGTATAACATCACAACAGTCATCTCTTTGCTAAACTTTGGGACGTAATTTTGTTCTGCTATGAGCATTTGGATCATTGACATTCATTCATATTTGCAACCATATATGTATGTTCTGCTCCCATCTGTCTGTCTTTCTCCTACTTTTCAGGGCATACACACAGAGCCCTTAATCTCCCACTATAACACTTCATGTTTTAATGTCACTAACTTTGTCAATCCAAGCAGAGGATACACTCATTAGTTGAACTACTGAAAAGAAAGTTGTTTAGAGACTGAAATTAAATGGTTTCTCAGGAAATAGATTATTTCTGTTCTAAAAACAATTAAATTGTTTCATAACTAAAATCCAATGACACTCTAGATGCTTCATACTGCTATATGCAATATACCTGCCAGAGTCATGTTACTATCTCTACCCAGAGGCTACTGATTGCTTTATCATTCATGTTACACATTGTATCTAAAGTTTCTAATTATCATTAAGTCATATGACAGAGTCCAGTTGGAAACAAACCCAACACTACACATACCAAGCTTACATTCAATTATACAGCAGGAAAGACTGCACATAGGAAATCATTAAAATTATTACAGCATAATATATATATATATATATAGTGTATATTTAATGTAAAATTTAATATTGTATCTAATGATAATATTTTAATATACGGAAATTCATCAATGTAATCCACTATATAAACAAACTCAAAGACAAAAACCACGTGATCATCTCGTTAGATGCTGAGAAAGCATTTAATAAAATCTAACACCCATTCATGATAAAAGTCCTGGAAAGATCAGGAATTCAAGGTCCATAACTAAACATAATAAAAGCAATCTACAGAAAACCANTNNCCAACATCAAAGTAAATGGAGAGAAGCTGGAAGCAATCCCACTAAAATCAGGGACTAGACAAGGCTGCCCACTTTCTCCCTACCTATTCAATATAGTACTTGAAGCCAGAGCAATTCGACAACAAAAGGAGACCAAGGGGATCCAAATAGGAAAGGAAGAAATCAAAATATCATTATTTGCAGATGATATGATAGTATACATAAGTGACCCTAAAAATTCCACCTTAGAACTCCTAAACCTGATAAACAGCTTTAGTGCAGTAGCTGGATATAAAATTAACTCAAACAAATCAATGGTCTTTCTCTACACAAAAGATAAACAGGATGAGAAAGAAATTAGGGAAACAACACCCTTCACAATAGTCACAAATAATATAAAATACTTTGGTGTGACTCTAACGAAGGGAGTGAAAGATCTGTATGTTAAGAATTTCAAGTCTCCGAAAAAAGAAATCAAAGAAGATCTCAGAAGATGGAAAGATCTCCCATGCTCATGGATTGGCAGGATCAACATTGTGAAAATGGTTATCTTGCTGAAAGCAATCTACAGATTCAATGCAATCCCTATCAAAATTCCAACTCAATTCTTCAACAAGTTAGAAAGGGTAATTTGCAAATTCATCTGGAATAACAAAAACCCTAGGATAGCAAAAACTCTTCTTAATGATAAAAGAAACTCTGGGGGAATCACTATGCCTGACCTAAAATTGTACTACAGAGCAATTGTGATAAAAACTGCATGGTACTGGTATAGCGACAGACAGGTAGAACAATGGAATAGAATTGAAGACCCAGAAATGAACCCACACACCTATGGTCACTTGATCTTTGATAAGGGAGCTAAAACTGTCCTGTGGACAAATGGTGCTGGCACAACTGGTGGTTATCATGTAGAAGAATGAGAATTGATCCATTCTTATCTCTTTGTACTAAGGTCAAGTCTAAGTGGATCAAGGAACTCCACATAAAACCAGAGACACTGAAACTTATAGAGGAGAAAGTGGGGAAGCCTCGAAGACATGGACACAGGGGGAAAATTCCTTAATAGAACTGTAAGCTTGTGCTGTAAGATCGAGAATTGACAAATGGGACCTCATAAAATTGTAAAGCTTCTGTAAGGCAAAAGATACTGTCAATAAGACAAAAAGGCCACCAACAGATTGGGAAAGGATCTTTACTAATCCTAAATCAGATAGGGGACTAATTTCCATTATATATAAAGAACTCAAGAAGACAGACTCCAGAAAACCGAATTAAAAAATGGGGCACAGAACTAAACAAACAATTCTCAACTGAGGAATGTCGAATGGCTGAGAAACACCTCAAAAAATGATCAACATCCTTAATCATCAGGGAAATGCAAATCAAAACAACCTTGAGATTCCACCTCACACCAGTCAGAATGGCTAAGATCAAAAATTCAGGTGACAGCCGATGCTGTCGAGGATGCGTAGAAAGAGGAAAACTCCTCCATTGTTGGTGGGGCTGCAAGCTTGTAAAAGCACTCTGAAAATCAGTCTGGTGGTTCCTCAGAAAATTGGACATAGTATTATCGGAGGATCCATCAATTCCTCTCCTGGGCATATATCCATAAAATGTACCAACTGGAAATAAGAATACATGCTCCACTATGTTCATAGCAATCTTATTTATAATAGCCAGAAGCTGGAAAGAACCCAGATGTCCCTCAACAGAGGAATGGATACAGAAAATGTGGTATATTTACACAATGGAATACTACTCAGCTATTAAAAACAATGAATTCTGCTTGTGGACGTTGTACATCGTGGTGCGGAGCCTAGTGCGCACCACGATGTACAACGTCCACAAGCAGGCTCCACTATGTTCATAGCAATCTTATTTATAATAGCCAGAAGCTGGAAAGAACCCAGATGTCCCTCAACAGAGGAATGGATACAGAAAATGTGGTATATTTACACAATGGAATACTACTCAGCTATTAAAAACAATGAATTTATGAAATTCCTTGGCAAATGGATGGATCTGGAGGGTATCATCCTGAGTGAGGTAACCTAATCACAAAAGAACTCACATAATATGCACTCACTGATAAGTGGTTATTAGCCCTGAATCCTAGAATACCCAAGATACAATCTGTAAAACACATGAAACTCAAGAAGAAGGAAGACCAAAATGTGGACACTTCNNCCCTTCTTNGAATTGGGAACAAAACTCCCATGGAAGGNGTTANAGAGACAAAGTTTNGAGCTGANANNAAAGGATGGACCATCCAAAAACTGCCCCACCCAGGGGTCCATCCCATAATCAGTCACCAAACGCAGACACTATTGCATACACCAGCAAGATTTTGCTGAAAGGACCCTGATATAGCTGTCCCCTGTGAGGCTATGCCATGCCTGGCAAATACAGAAGTGGATGGTCACAGTCATCTATAGGATGGAAGACAGGGTCCCCAATAGAAGATCTAGGGAAAGTACCCAAGGAGCTGAAGGTGTCTGCAACCCTATAGGTGGAGCAACAATATGAACTAACCAGCAACCCCAGAGTTTGGGTCTCTAGCTGCATATGTAGCAGAAGATGGCCTAGTCAGCCATCATTGGGAAGAGCGGCCCCTTGGTCTTACAAATTTTATCAGCCCCATTACAAGGAAACACCAGGGCCAAGAAGGGGGAGTGGGTGGGTAGGGGAGCGGGGGAGGGGAGGGTATAGGGGAGTTTGGGGATAGCATTTAAAATGTAAATGAAGTAAATACCTAATAATAATTGGAAAAAAAAGAAAGAAAAAGAAAAAAATTATTACAACGTAACATATATACAGTGTATATTTAATATAAAGTTTAATATTATGTAATATTTATAATTATTCACAAAATATCAAATTACACATTTAGAATGAAATAGTCTTATTTTCTTCTGTGTAGGTGTTCAGGGTAATTTTCTGTTTAGATTTCCTACCACATACCACATTGTCTCTATCTGCAGACATGTTAAAAGGGCAAATCCAGGCTGATCACTTCTTTGCAGTACACTCTGGTAGACTTGTGAACAAGAAACAATAATTGAAATACTGAATAAAGTGGTTTCAGTGCTTATTAAGATGAGAACAAATTGGAAAAATATATTTATTGACAAGTTTGGTCCGGAAATCTGAATGGAAGAGTTAACTAATTAATCTCATGGGAAATGATGTCTGTTTTAGTATACAGGAGAAATCCCCAACAGAGTCATACCTCTTCTTGCTGTGCCCTGCGATGACTGTCGTGTGACTATAACTCGCTTTTTGAGTGGTGAAGAAAGGTCAATAATGCAGAGACCTAGAGAGACTGAGACATTCCTCTGTTCTGCATCAGAGGTAAGTAGCATCACCCATGCTTGCATAGGAATATCGAATAGGCATATATGCCCTAGAAAATCTCGTTGCTCAGTTTCACCACTTGTGTGATGAAAATGATGATCTTATCTCTGTAGAACTTCAAAAGAATCAGGTTACACGTGTATACACTATGCTGGGGCAGTGTCCACTGCAGCCAATAATTATACTAAAATATACATTAATTAATTAGTGCTAGTGCTATTTACATATTCTCTCGTTGTTAGAACATTATGACCGTATGTCAATGCTCCCCTCTTACAAATTGGGCAGTTTTAGAACTCAGTGAAGCTGAATTATTTGAAATGTCACAAGTATGTAAATGATAGAAAGGATTTAAGTGCTAGCATTTGATTTATAAGGTCCAACATGTAACCACTGCTGTGGACTGATTTTATGTTAAGAGAGAAAGCCGAGGACAGAGAAGAGTTATATGTAAGTGCAAGGCTCCAGAACACAGAGGGGTTTTGTAGTTATAGAAAACAACATGAAAAATGTAAATAAAGAAAATATCTAATAAAATAAAATTAAAAAAAGAAACTCATTCAGTCACAAAATAAAAGTGGGAAATGCCAAAAAAAAAGAGAGAAGAAAAATGGAATTAAAAGGAAGACTAGAGTAGGTGGATGCTTGTAGGTGAAATAACAGGGTGTGAGGGGTTTTATATGTTGGCTTGGAACCTATGAGAAAAATTGTAGAAAAAAAAATTTAAAGATTTTATAGGCATTTCTAATTGAAATTCTTTAAGTTAGTAAGATTACCAAGCATTATATAAAACAAGAAGTTAGTGAGGGAACTTAAGAAATGGGCTCTTGAAGAAGAGTTTATGATGATGTTTATTGATCTGAGATAGAAAAGGCAGAGTGAGAATGGGAGTTGCATCTAAAAATAAGTGACACAAGGCAGACCTGCCTCTAAGAGTCACTTGGAGCTGGAGGTATTGAAATAGAAGGAATGGTTCCTGAGGAAGAGAAATGGAGTGTGGCATATGTCAGGCGGGACTGGGTAATAACCACAAGTGACTGGCAGAAAAGCACCAGCAGGATGCTGGGGGATCAATGTGTTATGGTGCAAAGAACTTAAGTGATCTGGGTCTTATGACTTCATTAGGAGACTACCTATCTAACCAACCACTGCCAATTGTGGTGGCATGACATGGCCCCCATGCCTAGGTCAAAGGACAACTTCCCCTTTATGTTGAAGCAGAAATCCCCTAGTTTTCCAGATGGTGTGCTATATAAGCTGACTTCCTGCTCATTCTCATTTCTATACCTCCCGTATCAACACAGGAGTGCTGGAAATATAGATGTGTCCCATTGCACCTGAATTTTTACTGCTTTTTGTAATTGAACTCAGGTTACCCAGCTTGCACAGCAAATACTTATACCTGATGAACAGTCTCACTAGCCCCCAAGTTTACACTTGAATTTGCTTAAATCAATACATCAAATTAATATATATATAATACAGTTTGATATGGAAAACACATAACTGAACCTTTATCTTATTACCTTTACTTTGTTTCATATCACTAATATTGAAATATAAGTGTGTTATTATAGTATAAAACAATACAATAATACGATACAGTACAGCATGTATAGTCAATAGGGATACATAGATAATTTGCTGAGATAACTTCCAATAGTTATTGTACCCTTAAAGTGTTTAAAATTTTTTTAACCTGAAGTTCTACTTCTTCAAGGTGTAAGACGGGAAATACTAGATAACAGTTACTATGCAGAATAGCAAGAAAGTAGATAAAGCATTCACAAACACTTACAATTACTCCCTATGATAACGTCATGTTTATTTTCTTCTCCGACTCTCATGAGTGGTGTGTATTCTCTTCTACAGATAGCTCTCCCGGGGACATGGAGAATGGAAGTCTGTCAGCCGTGACAGAGTTTATCTTCACCACCTTTCCCAGGCTCCAGGATGGAAGCCTGCTGTATTTCTTCCCTCTGCTTTTAATCTATACATTCATTGTCATTGGGAATCTGTTGATTTTCTTTGCTGTAAGGCTGGACAGCCATCTTCATAATCCCATGTATAATTTTATAAGTATTTTTTCCTTTCTGGAGATCTGGTACACCACAGCTACCATTCCAAAGATGCTGTCCAATCTCATCAATGAAAAGAAGTCCATCACCATCACTGGCTGCCTCTTGCAAATGTATTTCTTTCACTCATTGGGAAATTCAGAGGGGATTTTGCTGATCACCATGGCTGTTGACAGGTACATTGCCATCTGCAACCCTCTTCGCTATCAGATGATCATGACACCCAGACTCTGCGTTCAGCTCTCTGCAGGCTCCTGCATCTTTGGTTTCCTCATCTTGCTCCCTGAGATTGTGATGATTTCCACTCTGCCCTTCTGTGGACCGAATCAAATCCATCAGATCTTCTGTGACTTGGTCCCTGTGTTGAGCCTAGCCTGCGCAGACACTTCTATGATTGTCATTGAGGATGTGATCCACGCAGTAGCCATCATCCTCACTGTTCTTATCATTGCTCTGTCGTACGTAAGAATTGTCATTGTGATCCTGAGAATTCCTTCTGCTGAGGGTAGGAAAAAGGCCTTTTCTACCTGTGCTGGTCACCTCATGGTCTTTCTGATATTCTTTGGCAGTGTGTCACTCATGTACTTGCGTTTCAATGCCACTTATCCCCCGGTTTTAGAGACAGCAATTGCACTGATGTTTACTGTACTTGCTCCCTTCTTCAATCCCATCATTTATAGTCTTAGAAACAAGGACATGAAGAATGCAATTAAAAGGCTCTTCTGCCTTCACAAAGTTTTGAACACATCTGAAAGTTAAATTTCAGCCATAGGTTCTTTGTTATTGTTTGAAATGTGTATTTAATATATTAGAACATGGTATTCCTTTATCTATACCTAGCTCTTTGTTACATTGAAATCTGTCAACTAACAGGTTTTTTTTTTTTTTTGCTAATATAAAAGCATACTATTATTCTCTGAGTCATTATAAAATTTGTTCTGAATATAATGAAGTGGTTTAATTTCTGTTTACAGGATGTTTCTTAAAATTCGTGTTCATTGCCTTTGAGAATAGAGTGATATGGCTTCACTAGAGATACGCTGTACTATGAGGTATGGTGCCTCCAATCCTGCACTATATCTTAGATGTAAAAAACCTGTTTATGAATTGTGAAGTACCTGATTAGGTAATAATACACTGTAGAATCATATTTCCCACAATAGATAGAGAGACATATAGATACATGGGAGAGAGAGAGAGACAGAGAGAGAGAGAAAGAAAGAGAAAGAACGAATATATAGATGATAAATATATAAATATAAATAGATGATAGATGGATAAATGATAGATAGATAGAGATAGGTGATAGATTGATAAAAGATAGATGTATGACAGATGATAGATTAGTTGATAAATAACTAGTAGCTATATAGTTGAAAGACAGACAGGACAGGACAGGACAGGACAGGACAGGACAGGACAGGACAGAGAGACAGAAGGGCAGACAGACAGAAGGACAGAAGGACAAATAGATATATTTAGGTTTTAGGGAACCTCCAATACTACCTTCATAGTGGCTGGATTAACTTACTTTTCCGTGGCCAGTGCACTACTGTTTTGGTTTTATTTTTGGTTTTTTGTTTGTTTGTTTGTTTGTTTTGGTTGGTTGGTTGGTTGGTTGGTTGGTTGGCTTTGTTTTGCTCATTTTTGTTTTTCCTCTAGAGATTCATCAGGAATTTTAGGATCTCATTTACTTAATTGCTTGTAATTTTTCAAAATCATCTTTTTAACTGTCATGGCATGGTACCCAACTGAAATTTTATTTGCACTTCCTGATCATAACTGAGAGAATTTTCATGTAATTTATGCTAATTTTATTATTTTGGTAGCTGTCTATCTGTATATTTTCTTATTTTTATTATATTGTTTGGTTTTTGTAAATATGTGTTTTTTTTTTTCAAATTCCCCATGTAGCATACATATTAAGTTTTGGCAGATATTTGACAAGTATCTCCTCCCATTCTACAGGTTACTTCTTTACTCCACTGATGATTGCTTTGCTAAGCAAAAGCACTTTAGATTTATATATCATGTGTAACTCGTTTTTTATTTTGTTTCCTATGTGAAGATTAAAAAAAAAATCTTTCTTAGAGTATCTTGAAGTGTTTCCCTCTATTTTCATATAGTCATTTTTAAATGTATAACCTATTATTTTCATCTTTTATTACTGAATTACTTTTGAGATTTTTAATCTTAGTATCTCACCTCTATTTTTCTCTCTCCTCAAACCAAACCCTTCCACATACCCCTCCTTGGTCTCTTTCAAGTTCATGACCTTTTCTTAAAATATTATATATATATATATATATATATTACATGATTTCTGTATGAATGTTGCCTGTAAATATATTTCAGGACTGACCATTTGGTATTGGGTAACCAATTGATATAAGTGTCCCTGAGGAACACCATTTCTTTAACTTTCTGCATCCATTAGTTTTCTGTATTACTATGTGGAAAATTTAGGTCCTGTGGGCTTCTCCTAGTTTCCACTGGTATATCTATTATTGTCCCCACTCTGCTCATATTTATGCAGTCATGATGATGAGACAGTATGGATGTAGCTTCTAACTTTAATAGGAGACTCAATCTCAAAACAACTGGCTCTTCCAAGTTTTCTGGCCCTCCTTTTGCAATGTTCCCTGAACCTTAGGTGCTGGAATTTGTTTTGTAGATATTTCTATGGGAAATAGGCCTTACAACTCCTCACTTTGTTGGACTGTGGGTTTCTGTGTGCTATAAAGAAACATTTTCTTGATTATGGGTGAGTGCTATACTTTTTGTGGGTACAAGAACAAATATTCAGACTATAGTTAGTTTATGCTATTTATAATAGTTTAGTAATGAAGTTTGTTCTCCTCAAAGATTCATGACTTCAGTACCCCTGAGTAGTTGGCTAGGTTTCTAGTAACAGGAATGATTTCTTTCTGGCTGAGCAAGTCTTAAGTCCAATTAAAAAGTGTTCATTTCCAAAAAGGGTTATAGTGTAATGCTGGTCATTGTGGTTATTAGGCATCATTGCAGGATAGGACTTTGGTTGTTTTTCTCCTTTGCAAGCTTGCATGGGTCCCTTCTTCTACATTGAACACTAGTCTTCAAGGAAGAAGCATTCAGTAAGTTCCAGTTTAGGGGCCTCTGGACCTTATATCTGAGGTGTATTGCATTTTCAGCCATAAGGACTCAGCTTCCACCTCTGGGGAGAACAAAGGACAATATCAATGGTCTGTAACATTTTGGGAGTCTCTTGGACAAGTCTGAGCAATAACTCAAATGAGTTTCTTATACCTGGTATTGAGGTTTTGTTAGGTGGTCTTTGGCTCTTGGAGAGATCCCATAAGCCCAAATGAGAAATTTTCATTTAAACTACAAATGTATACTATTATTCAGGCTTATGTGTATTCTAGGTTTTTTTTTCATTTTTTATTAGATATTTTCTTCATTTACATTTCAAATGTTATCCCAAAAGTCCCCTATAACATCTCCTCACCCTGCTCCCCAATGCATCCACTCCTGCTTCCTGGCCTTGGCATTCCCCTGTACTGGGGCATATGATCTTCGCAAGACCAAGGGCCTCTCCTCCCATTGATGACCAACTAGGCCAGCCTCTGCTACATATGCAACTAGAGACACAGTTCTGGGGGTTACTGATTAGTTCATATTGTTGATCCTCCTATAGGGTTGCAGACCCCTTTAGCTCCTTGGTTACTTTCTCTAGCTCCTTCTTTAGGGGCCCTGTGTTCCATACAATAGATGACTGTGAGCATTCACTTCTGTATTTGCCAGGCACTAGCATAGCCTCACAAGAGATAGTTATATCAGGGTCATGTCAGCAAAATCTTGCTGGCATATGCAATAATGTCTGGGTTTGGTGGTTGTATACTTAGACTACCCAAGATACAATTTGCAAAACACATAAAACTCAAGAAGGAAGACCAAAAAGTGGAGACTTTTAGAATGGTGAACAAAATACCCAAGGAAGGAGTTACAGAGACAAAGTTCGAAGCTGGGAAAGAAGAAAGGCCCACCAGAGACTGCTCCACCTGGGGATCCATCCCATATTCTAGGTGCTCTTAAGAAAGATAGTTAATAGTATGATTACTTGTGACTTTTTGTATATCCTTTCTTTTATTTTGCCCCACTCCTCACCCTGTATTTGCTTTCCTCTACCATCCTTACTTATAGCTTCTTGTTTTCCCATTTTTTCTGATCAGACTACTTGTATCCTGCTATTCTCCTTGATATTGCATACAGTCATTTCTTAATCTGGAATTCTTAAATTTATGTCATTGAGAAAAAAATTATGACAGGATTGTCAGGTATAATGGAGTATAATCAGTGGGAAAGCTCTTGGCTACTATGTTCATGACCATGGATTCAATTCTCAAAGCCAAAACAAAAATAAAAATTAGCTAAAAGCAATATGGCCCCAAGAAACTATAAAGATTGAAATAATAATAATAATAATAATAATAATAATAATAATAATAATGAAAGTAAAATCTCCTTTCAGGAAAAAAGTAGAAAATATTACTGATGCCTTAACCTAGATGCCTGGTGGAGCCTCAATGAGGGAGGGTATGTTTGGTCCTCTGGTGACTTGATATCCTAGAGCAAGGTAGTACCCAAGGAGGGCTTCCCTTCTCTTAGGGAAAGGAATGAGTCATGGGGGAGGGACTTGTGAGGGTGAGACTAGGGGGAGAGATGGAAAGAAAACTGTAATCAGGATGTAAAGTGAATGAATGAATAAAGAAATAAACAAATAAATAAATAAGTCTGAAAGAAGAGTTAAGAGGACATACATAAACATAGGGGAAAATCTTCCATTCTTGTGTTAGAAAAAAAAAGATATAATTAAAACTCTCATAACATATGGAAGCTTCCTCCATGCTATCTATATTTCACACTTACAAAAGGTGTTTTATATGCTGCTGGGACAAAATAAGCATCAACAACTTGATTCAACTGTTATCCCTAGAAACTACCACAGCAACCTGCCACACCACAAAAGTCCACTGATCTAACAGTGGCATGGCTGTTAAGGGTAACCAGCTACCTTCTGACTTAATTTGTGGACGTGAAATAGAATTCATGCCTCGTACTGTAAACCTAGTCTTATTAAAAAGAAAAACCTGACTAAAGCAGTATTTGTTCCCTCAGAGCCAATTCCCTGCTCTTTATCTAAACTGACTTGTTGCCATCGTGCTTTACAAGTGTCATATTTATACCCAGAGACAAATGCTCTTCCAATCCTTCATGAGAGAAGCAGTGTGGATTTGTATAGAATGCCAGTAATACAAAGATCCCTGGCTTCTCATGGTGGGGAGAATAAGAGACAGTTGAATGTGCATCCCTACACCTGACATTTATACTACCCTCTCTAAGTCTCAGGAAACCATCACAGAAAAAAGATGGAAAAGATAAGCAAAAGAACTATGAAGTGCTATCATCCTATGGGTAAGACATAGACAGTGCTCTCATGATCATGCACATCTGTGGCTACCTTCAATGAACCTACACAAGACTAGACATATCAACAATCAAACATAGATTGGAGAGAGTTTCCTAAATCTTGAAATATCCTTGCTGAACATTTGCCTACTGGACTGTGGAGGCGGGGTCGTCATTGTCCTCAGTTGTACATCCACTGAAAAGCCCACCAGGCTTCAATGGATAGTTTCAAACATGTGATCACACAGATGGTCTCAAAACAAACAAAAAACAGACAAACAAACAAACAAACGGCCACAAGCCATTGATGCGATAAAGGGATTTGTAGGGAGAAGAAGGGGCAAAGTGTTTGGGGAAGATCAGAAAAGAATCAGGAGTTACAGATCAGAAGGATCTTTATACATGTATGAAATTGACAAAGAACAAATTTCACAATAACTATAAAAATGGTCATTCTTCACAAAAATGATGATAAATTTAAAAATTCATATGGAACCACAAAATAAACCTGAACAAAACAATTCCTAAGTCAAATGATAGAAGCACAGTAGAGTTTATGACAAACTTCAGAACTGCAGTGAACTGAGTAGGATGAAACTATCTTAAAAGGAATACAAGGACCAAAAGGAAACAACAGGGAGTTCAGACATAAACCTGTAACTCTGTAGTCAAATGATTCTCAACAGAATTGCCAAACACATGTGTTCTAGAAAGTGAGTCCTTTTCGATAAATGAGACTGGAGAAACTGGATATCCACATGTTGAAGATTAAATTCTGGCCCCTATTTTACCTCATACAAAAGTCAAACAAAATGACTCAAAATAAGAGGTAAATCTGTTCTGTGACTAAAAAGCAAAAGAAAACAAAACAAACAAACCACCGAACCATAGCACATGTGACTAGAAAGAAGGCTCTGCTCAACAGTTAAAGGCACTGGCTGCTCCTCTAGAGGCTGGAAGTACAGGTCATGAGCCTTAGTACACATGATATATAGACAGATATACAGACCAACAGCCAAATTCTTTCCTTAATCGGGTTAATATTTACTCCTAAAGTTTCATTAATTGTAATTTTGTTTTGCCTTTTTTGTTCCTTAAAAAGTAGTAGATATACTGAAAGACAAATAAGTCTTATTACATTGCTGCTATTAATACCTACTTTTGGCAGTCTCCTGTATAAAATAAATCCTCTTCTCCTGTGATATATTGTTACTATTTTATTTTTAAAAACATTCTATTTTTCCATTTTTAATCTCAGGGTCATCTACCTGATCTCTAATTCTCTCTGTCTTCAAATTATTTTATGTTTCACTCATCCCAACACACACACACACACACACACACACACACACACACACACACACACA
>NC_034594.1:146689216-146711918 GCF_900095145.1 Mus pahari
ACACACACACACACCTTTATTAAATTTGCTTCTAAATGGCAAAATAGTCATTTTATTAGAACAAACAATGTTTTACGATAATTGTTCTTCCCATGGAGAAAAATCAATTCCATTTTGATGGTAATTTAATGCAGCCATAATTTATTGGTGTTGCCTCCCCTTGTGAAATAATGGGGTGGGGGATATAGAAGTAAAAGAAGAAAATGAATAGGAAGACACAATATAGAATAGGGGAAACAGATCAACCATTGACACATTTTCTGGTGAAAAATAAGAATTGGGAAACATTCAGCAGATCAATAAAACAAATTTAGACAGACTTCATGCAGCCTTTGAGAAAATAAAAAGTGATTTTTTCACTTTCATCCTTGAAACATGCATGGTTTTCTAACACATGAGTTTTTTTTTTTTAAATAGAAATCTCCTTCTATTCTATGCATTAATTTATTCATGGCTCTTGTCAGAAAATCACCTTCAATACTGCCCTAGCCCTCCTTCCTCTTTCTTTCTACAACACAGAATAATAACAGCATCCTTACATGGCTGTTTTAGCACAGTAGTTCCTGGTGTCATATCTAAATAGAGAATGGCTTTTTCAATCTCAACACTGATAAAGGGTGTGACAATGCTCAGCAGGATCTGTAAGACTCCTCTCAACACTGACTCTCCTGACCCAAGTATCTAATTAACAGAAAGCACAGAACATATTCATCTCTGAGTTGACCCCAGGAGGGAAGTGTTTTCTCTGTATTGTTGAGGAAATAAAACCCCAGTGGAATTCACATTCCCTTCAGGATGGTCCCAAGGATGCTTATAAGAACTTTGAAGAGGTGCTGAAAGAACAGGGACAGAGATTCACAGGGACAGAGATTCACAGGGACAGAGATTCACAGGGACAGATTCACAGGGACAGAGTAAAAATCCTGCCTATTTGACAGAGGTGAGTTTGGCATTTCTGAGGTCAAAGGTGAGTATTCATTTCTTTTACTTGGTATAAGGAACTCAGTAACTGATTGTTGAAGGTTCAAACTGTGAGAGCTTTGAGAGGTGTGGAAATTGAAGCTTGTTTTGTCCATATGAGAAAATTCATCTTTCAAGATCTAGGCTCTGTGGAATAACAGAAGCAATAGTAATCAATTATTCATCCTGTGCTCTGCTTCATGGGTGTAAGTGATGACAATTTCCCTTCCCATCTGTATACAGATTTATCCTGTTTTAATTGTGCTTTTACATTCAGTTCAAGTTGTTTTCATTGGAAAAGAAACTATTGCCAAGTTTCTAATATCTACCAAGGGTAAATTATGCACTAATAGAATCTAGTGACAGAAACAAAACAAAACAAAAGCAAAAACAAATAAAAAAAAAACAACTAGGGAGTACATCTGTGGGCACATGTGCATGTATGTGCATGCATGAGAGAGAGAGAGAGAGAGAGAGAGAGAGAGAGAGAGAGAGAGAGAGAGAGAGAGATATTAAATATGTGGAGGAAATGACATTAGTAACAGTCCATAGCCTTTTCTTGAGAGACAAGAGCTGAACTGAGACTTGAGGGTAGATTAGTCAGATAAAACTCAGTACAGCTCTTCACAGTATATCATGGGGAACTTTGAAACTGCCACAGTGAAATATGAAAAAGGGAAGATGAAGAATGTTACACATTGAGATTTGGGACAATGGAAAATGATGGGAGAGTATTTTCTTCAACTGAAAGTATGTATTGACCAGACATTATTGACCAGGTCTTAACAGTGTTCCTGCAGACTTAAAGAATGAGTAATGAACATGACTGTCAACACATGAAATTATAAACCTATGATTTAAGTAACAAATAATCTTTTAAAAGTCACTATAGAAAAATGGAAAACACAGGAATGATGGTTTATTGGAAATCAATAACAAAACATTTCTAAGAATAGTAGGCTTCTATGTGTGATTCAAAAGTATTACCATAACGTAAGGACTGAGCTTTCAACTGATTTGATGTTGGTATGACAAGGATACCTAAGGCAAAATGGTTTCTGGATAGCAAAAATGGGGAAAAAAACTACTTTATAAATTATTTTAAAATTATCACAATCTAAAGTAGAAATAGCTAGGATAATTTTCTCACACAGCCCATCTATAAAAGAAATAAATACCATAAATATCAATAATGTGTTTTATTATAAATTAACTTATTTGATTAAAACTTCTAAACACAAGTACTTTTCATGCACAGTGGAAGACATAAGACTCAGAGAGATTAGGTAACTTGCCCACTCTCCAGTTAATAGTGGACAGAGTGAAAATTCAGGATCAGTATATTTGACATGAATCTACTCTATTAATCATTATAATATGCTCGCCCAAAAGCAAAAGTAGAGATATAGGCAAGTTATTCTGTGTTTTGAATATTAGAAACTGCAAATCACAAATTCCACCTAAATGGATATATATATATATATATGTAAATATATATATGTAAATATATATATATATATATATATAAATATATATATATATATATATATATATGTGTGTGTGTATTCATGCACATGCAAGTGAAAACTACAGGTCAATGTCAGGTGTTGTCGTCCAACATTTCCCACTTTATTTTTTTCAGACAGGTACCCTCACTGAAACTGAATTTCATCCATGTGGCTAGCTGGCTGGCTATCAAACTTCTGTGGTCCTCTTGTCTCCACATCCCAGCACTGGGGTTATCAGTGTGGCTGTCAACAGCTAACACTTTCACATGGACACTGTGAACCTGAACTCAGGTCCTCAGCTGTCTCTTCTGACTGCCCCAATATTTACATGTGTACCGCTTTGAAATTCTTCCATGTGAGTTGAGTGTGGCCTTCCTTTCATTCACAGGTCTCTCAGATGGCGATATGGAGAATGGAAACCTATCTACTGTGACTGTGTTTGTCTTCACTGGGTTCCCCCAGCTCAAGAATGGTGGCCTCCTGTACTTTTTTCCTCTACTGTTCATTTACATCTTTATTGTGATGGGAAACCTGATGATCTTTTTTGCTGTAAGGTTGGACACTCATCTTCATAATCCCATGTACAATTTCATAAGTATCTTCTCGTTTCTTGAGATGTGGTATACGACAGCTACCATTCCTAAGATGCTCTCCAATCTGATCAGTGAGCAAAAGACAATTTCCTTCATTGGCTGCCTCTTGCAAATGTACTTCTTCCATTCACTTGGAAATACCGAAGGGACCCTTCTGACTGTCATGGCTATTGACAGGTATGTTGCCATCTGTAATCCACTCCGCTACCCTAACATCATGACACCCCGGCTCTGTGCTCAGCTCACTGCTGGTTCTTGTGTATTTGGCTTCCTCATCCTTCTACCTGAGATTGTGTGGATTTCTACTCTACCTTTTTGTGGCCCCAATCAAATAACTCAGATATTCTGTGATTTCACCCCTTTGTTGAAGTTAGCCTGTACAGATGCCTCGGTGATCTTGGTTCAAGATGTGATACATGCTCTCGCTATTCTGATCACAAGTCTGATTATTTCTCTTTCTTACATAAGAATTATTGTTGTTATCCTGAGCATCTCCTCAACAGAAGGTCGCAAAAAAGCTTTTTCCACTTGTGCTGCCCACATTGCTGTCTTCCTGTTGTTTTTCGGCAGTGTGGCCCTTATGTATCTTCGATTCTCTGCCACCTATACACCATTCTGGGACAACACCATTGCTCTTACATTTTCTGTGTTTGCCCCTCTTTTCAATCCTATTATATACAGCCTGAGAAATAAGGACATGAAAGATGCAATTAACAAACTCTTTTGTTCTCAAAAACTGCCCATGTAGTTTGACTCATGTAGGTAATTTATACTGCTGCCTTTTAAAGGTAAATAAGATCCTTTTCTAAAATCCCGATGCTGAAGAATGACTGCAATTTCAAAGATTATGCAATTGATCAACCATTTTCTCCAATGAGAAGATAGATGGACATATAAATTCTATCTGCTGAGAAATCACCAAGATTTTAATTAATTTCAATTAACAAGTTTTGCCTTAACTTTGTCAACCATTGACAAATAAATATATATTCATTTCAGAATAGTTGAGTGTAAAACTATGAAGAACATTTACGGGAATCACTTTTCTGAGTCAGATTCTTGGCCACTGTAATCTTCACTAAGATCTTCACAATAACATTAGCAGTTTTTACCAACTCATGTTGCAGTGACTCTCTCTGTTGTTGAGTTATTAATAATGCTAAACCTTATAACAAGCTTTTGAAAAAAAGAAAACCTTCCTTGCATCCAATCTGTAGATGTTCACTTTCAACTTTGTTACCTTTCCAGTTATTGTTCTAATTGTTTTAGACACATGTATCATGTGCTGTGACTGTAAAATTTCATCAACAGGACATCATAGGCTCTATTTGGTATTGTGTCAAAAACTATAAAAGGAAATTGATTTTTACAGAAAGTCAATATGAGTAAACTGAGATGGTATAAATACATTCATTCATCACTCTAAAATATTTTTCATGTTTCCTTTTGACTGAAATGAAAAAACACATAATTTTGTAGTAGCATATTTAATATTAAGCATATGTGACTTCATAGCTTATATTTGTAAAACCTGGAATTTTATGCTAAGGTTTATGTACCCACCTAATATTTACTATAGCTTGTAAAAGATTATAGTGATGTGTTATAAATTTTCTCTAATTTGAAAATTTATATTTCTCTGTACTATTGTCCTTATAAATCCAGTTAAGTTATATTCCTGCATAAAATTCCTTTTCTAAAATATTTTCTCAAGATAAATGTCAAGAAGTTAATATATTACATTAAAAATTTGAATATATTTATCATAACTGATAAAACATTGGCTACATAAACAGTTGTACAACAAACACATGAATGTAAGACTGTAAATATGATTTGTAGCATAATATCTGGTCTATAGTTTCAATCTTATCTCTGTACTTTGTGGAACCTATTGATTTGATAATTTGCAAGATGAAGTTGTAGTGTAACTAAAAGAGATTCTGATATGTTGATTTCCACATTCCTATAAAAAGTATAATGTGAATTATACCTTCCTATAAAAAGTGTAAATGTATAACCTTGCAACAAGTGGACTCTCAATGGATTGTAGGCAAGAGGCAACTTCCTGTCTCATAGGTCTAGGTTGATATTTCTCTTACTTGGCTACTGAGGAGTTAATGGACAGTCCTAGGACATACTGTTTCAAAGTTAGACTTGCCCAGGGTAGCTGCCTTATTTCAGTGCTATAACCTCCTTAAGTTACTCTTTCTCGTTCTTTAGTTTTCACTCCTCCTCTTTTTCTTCCTCCTCCTATTTCTATTGTGATGTCCTCTAAACATTATCCTGTACATGAATACTTTTCACCAAGACAAAAATGGTTTCAATTCTATGACTGGACAGCTGGATGCTCTTTCAAGCCTTTAAAATGTAATGGAGATGGACTATGGGATACTGAGAAGAAGCTGATCCAGATAAAACACAATGGGTTGTGTACTAGAAAGCTTCAGGAGAAGGAAAATTGAAGAAAGATGGAGCAAACAGTCAAGAGATGGGGAGCGAGAAATCACAAGTGGTGAAGAACCTCAGCTCTCTGTGGACAGGTGAGAACAGCCTGAAGATGGAGTCTGGGGCAGGTCAGAAGTGGGGTCTAGTAGAGGGTGATAATGAAGACCGGAGTGGTGACCACTTGGAGCAAATCAAGGATGATGAATGTGTGTCTGAGAAAGGAGAGAATGGCAGAGAATGTGCCAATACTGAAGAAACTCTGAAGTACATAGTGTGCTTTGGAGATCTCAACATTTCTTTACCTGACCCTTGTCCAATATGAGAACTATACCAGATCTTCCCTGTTAGCTTCTGTACATTCTCACTCTTCCTACACATGTCTTTCCTCTGTTTATTAATTCATATGGATCCAAACCTGGTTTTACTCTCCTTTTCCTTGATGTTTAATTTTTATTTGGTTATTTATCCATTAAAATGTAGACTTGTATTTATAATTAATATTCATCTGTTTATTCTTCTGTTAATTTTTATTCTGAAGTTTTTCATTTTAGTTTTAACAACTCTTTGGTTTTTGTTTTGATGCATCTTTATGACAATGATGTAGCATAAATATTAATTAACTGTCTCCAAAGTAATCTATTCTTATGCAGAAAATATGTTTTTTCCATTTATACATAACTTTAGTAGTGGCTTTTCTGCATGCAAAGCAAATCTCATTTAGTTGTAGCAGATGAGAACAACTTTTAGTTAGAGCAATGTATGAGATCCCCATGAGTGACCTGAAATTCAAAACAAATGTAGCAATGTAATTTTGTGAATGGGGCTTGGTTTGTGAAATGCACCCTTTAGAAAAGAGCTGACATAATCTTCATATTTGTTTACTATAGAGGATATTGTATATTTTTCGTGGAGCCTGATTCTTTGAAACTTTTTTTTTCAAAATAAAAAAAAAATCCTTATTAAAGCGGTAATCTGGAGGGGAAATAGTATCTATATATTTCATTGATCTTATAATGTTTAAAATCTAAAAGAATAGTGTACCATGGTATATTATAATTTATAAATGTTAAATATCACAATTTATGAGTTTTCAGTAAATTTACAATGCAACTAATAAATCTACTAGATTTGTCATTATGTATAAGTGGGATGCCACCAATATTTAAGTATATAATTACTCCTCTTTTCATTGTTCCAGGCGTCTCTCTGACTGCACCAACACTATCACACAAATTTGAGTCTTAGACCCTCCTCATTTTGATTCACTAAAACATCAACACTGTTAAGAGAGTCACAGAATAGGGAGGAGTAAATATAAAATGAAGAGTAAACTTGTTCTCGTGTCTCAAGCTTCCAAGCCCATTTGAAATGAGCCAGAGATCCTTAAGCCTGAGATTCTCCTAATTACTAGCCTGAACTCTTTTTTTTTTTTCCCAATTGAAGCCATTATGAGTATGATTGTTTTCTCCTAATCTTGAATCATTTATGTACAATTCCCAAGAGAGTCAATTAAGGAACAAAAGAAGGGAAGAAAAGGGGGAGAAAATCCACAAAGGAGGTTCAGATTGTTGATCACTGACTTTATGAAAGAAATTGAGCTTAGACTTCCACTCAGGTGGAAGCATCGTGAAGGAAGTTGGTTCTCTCATGGCAGTTAGAACCTTCACAAACATCAGTGTAGCAAAGGTAGAGTCTTCATTCATGCTTATTCTGATTTTGGACTCCAATGGCAGCAAGGTCAGTGGATTAACTATTTGGAGGGGTGATGGAAGACATATAGGGAAAAATCAAAACAAAACAACAGCAATACACACTCACTAAAGCAGAGGGTGGTGCTGCTGGATCTCTAGATACTGTGAAAAGCCTTTGAGATGGCCTTTGAAAGATGTGAAAAAATATCCTAGGCTGAGCCAGTACAACATAAAAAGGTTCGAATTGGCAGGTTGCTCTATACAAAGGGCTGCTTTATATTTTACACAGCTAGGAACTGATTTTGGTTTTCTCACATGTTTCGGAAATGTTACTCTAGGTTTTAGGAAGTTGATGTCACTGACAACTGTACTAGACTCCTCACAAGGGGAATATGTACAAGGATAGATTCAGTGGGTAAAGACGAAAATTGCTGCTTTTGGCCAGCTTCTCCCCATGCTTTCTGTGGCATAATAGCATGAATTTAGAGATTACAGAAAGGTCTGGGTTTACTTGGAAATGGCACTCTTGAACAAGTGTCAAATCCACGTCTTAGAACCATGCTCTGAAGGCCATCGTTAGAAGACATGCTAGTTTCTGTTGAGGACATCAATACTTATATTTAAAGATACAGTTATGTGCATTTCTATTAAAAAAATAAGGAAAATTTGGAAAACATTCTAAATAATTAACATCTATGTATAGGGGGATAGGTGTGTGTGTGTGTGTGTGTGTGTGTGTGTGTGTGTGAGAGAGAGAGAGAGAGAGAGAGAGAGAGAGAGAGAGAGGATAAATAGATGATAGATACAGATAAACACAGATAAGATAATAACTCAGGTTCTCCTACCATATACATACACATATATCATAAGAAATAGAATAATCAGAGATGCAAAGGCTACAAGGGACACTTGAACTTGGTTAGGAAACAAAGAGATGTAGACAGGAAATAAGAAACAGATATTTCTGGAAAGAGGCGCTCCTCTTACAGATGTTTAGAGAGTGGAACTAAAAGGTTGCACTTAAGGCTTTTCTTCTGAGGCCTGCCTGCTTGGGTAATAAATACCCATCTTTCCTGGAGTCTTCCTCAACTTTTACACACACACACACACACACTCACACACACACTCCAAATATTTTCTCACAGACACACCAGTCAATGCAAAGTACCATCAACACTAATGGCCTTATTTTAACTCAAATCCATTTTTGATGCTGTGTGTAAAATGCAGTTACACTCTAGGGTCCTGAGGTTTAGAAACTCAGTGTGATTTTTCAGGGGGATGGTCTTATGACACAGTTAGGTGGTGTTTAAAAACTAGGCAACAATAAAACTTCTCGGGGTGGCAGGAGAGTCAATGTGCGGCCAAGATGGAGAGTCAGACCAGAGATTAATTATTGTTAATATAAAAGAACAAAGGCCAGGGAGTACTGGGAATCTTGAAGAAATGAAATGTTGAAATAAAATGACTCTTCTGAATGGAAAGGGATAGAGGTGAGAAAATAAAATGAGAGCAGAATTTTGAGTTATTTATGTACTTGGGGGATTTAAAAAAAAAAAGAAAGAAGTACCTGGCCTATGGAGATGAGTGGAAACTAATGTAAGAAGACAAAAATAGGTAATTTATTTTAAGATGTTGGGAAAATAGAGAGAATGATTATCTATGACACTAGAAAAATCTTTTGAAGAAAGAGTCTTAAGTAGAGATGCAGTGTTCTACAAATGAACATATTTGATACTAACAGAAAAATAAACCATAGAGGTAAAATAAATTATTGTGAGAAGAAAGTCAGTTACCAGAACCATACTGTGTACTATGGCATGTTCTAGTCAAAGCCAGTAAACAGCTCTCCCTTCCCACTGAGCTGCCCCAGGAAATTATAAAGGCAAGCCTATACTGACAGCTTAACATATTCAGTTCTCACAAACTGTCATTTTTATCAAAGACTTACAACTTAAAGCATCTTCAAGTCTCTCTTATATAAGACAAAAATGTGATAGGATTAAAAAGAGTGGTATGTCCTTTAAATAACAAACACCACAAAGACACCAGTGTAGTTTATCTTATGAATCATATTAAGCATAATACATATAAAGAGGTGAGATAATTAGAAGAAAGGGAAGAAGATGGGTAGAAATCCCCAGTGATGGCTTATTATTGTCCCTTAGATACCCGTTTGTTTTCTAACAAGAGACAAAAAGATTAAGATGGGCAGGAAAGGAGAAAGAAACTGAGAGGATTAAGGAGAGGAAAAACCATAATCAGAATATACTGTATTTAAAAAAATCTACTTTTGATGAAAGGGAAAAATATCATTCCATATCACATGCCAAGAGTCAGATGCACTGGTCTGAAAGCAAGAATTCTGTTGGGGAATCCGTAAGATTTGAATTCAGAATGAGCATTTTTTTTTATTCCCATTTCTTCAGGTTTTCCTCCAGATGTCTAAGCATGATGGTTTTAAAATATGATTTTCTGAGCATCAGGATTTCTGTCCATTGCCTGCAAAACTTCAGGTTCTACCTCAGAACTCCTGAATAAAACTTTTAGTAACAGCACCAAGAGTCTGAGCTTTGACAACACATTAATTCTGATTCATGCTAGTTTTTGAAAATTAGTCTAAACACAAGATGTATAATCTATTTTATCCCTTATAACATATTTGATTGAAAGCCATTGTGGAGTACATATGATTTCATTATGCATTTCTCTTCCTCTACATCCACAGTTCAAGAGTCTTCTCAAAGCCTGGCTTTTGGTAAGCGTGTTTTCCTATAGAATTATAGTAGACACTTCCTGAAAATCTTGGGTGCTCTGGAAGTTGTTGACACTCTCACTTCTCACTTGGAGATGGAATTCTCCAATTGGACCACTGCTCAGGAGTTTATTTTTTCTGCTTTTCCTTGCTCCTGGGGAGATTCTGTCATCTGCTTCATCCCACTGCTCTTCATCTATGCTTTCATCATCGTTGGGAACCTAGTTATCATCACAGTGGTCCAGCTCAATGCGCACCTCCACACACCCATGTATTTCTTCATCAGTGCCCTTTCCTTCCTGGAGATATGGTACACCACAGCCACCATCCCAAAGATGCTCTCTAGCTTGCTTAGTGAACGAAGGAGTATTACTTTGAATGGTTGCGTCCTGCAGATGTATTTCTTCCATTCCACAGGCATCAGTGAGGTTTGTCTCTTGACAGCTATGGCCTTTGATCGGTACCTGGCTATCTGCAGCCCTCTTCATTATCCTACCATCATGACTTCCAAACTGTGTGCCCAGCTGACCCTCGGTTGCTGTGTCTGTGGCTTTCTCACACCCCTCCCTGAGATTGCCTGGATCTCCACACTGCCTTTTTGTGGCTCTAATCGCCTTGAGCATATCTTCTGTGACTTCCTCCCCGTGCTGCGCCTGGCCTGCACAGATACCCACACCATCGTCATGATTCAGGTGGTGGATATTGTCCATGCTGTGGAGATAATTACGGCAGTGATGCTAATTTTCATGTCCTATGTTGGTATTGTGGCTGTGATTCTGCGCATCCGTTCTGCCGAAGGCCGCCGAAAGGCATTTTCCACGTGTGTCTCGCACCTTACCGTCTTTTTGCTCTTCTTTGGTAGCGTGGCTCTCATGTATCTCCGCTTTTCTGCTACCTATTCCTTGTTCTGGGACACTGCCATTGCTCTAGCCTTTGCAGTTCTTTCCCCCTTCTTCAATCCCATCATCTATAGCCTTAGAAACAAAGAAATAAAAGAAGCCATAAAAAAGCACATAGGTCAAGCTGGCATCTTAATTGGTAAGAGCAGGAACCTCCCATAACATCTCTTGTTCAGAGGGACATGTTGGTTCTCTTTCATTCTCGCTTCACAGAATTTTTTTTTATCAGCCTTTTACTGAACCTTGTTTCCTAAATATCCCTGATACACAAAATTTATAAATATCTAAATCAGTTTATTGTGTATATGTGTATATGTATGGAGAATGCATGTGTTCATGTGTGATGAGTTCAGAAGTAAACATTAGATGTATTCTTCTCCACCTCGATTTTTGAGACAAGGTCTCTCACTGAATCAGGAACTTCCCCATTAACTGCATTGGCTAGCTACAAGCCTAAGGATTCATTTGTTTCCACACCCCAGGTGCTGGACCAGCTCTTGTTTAATGGCAAATATTTTAGCTAACTGACCCATCTCCCCAGTCCCTAAACTTAATAGCTTCTTTTTAGTCTTTATCCAATCCAACATATTTTTTAGTGTAATTTCATCAATTGAACATTATGCCACTCAAGTTATTTGTAGTAACTTAATTTTGCTGAAGTTACTCTGGTAAACACTTTACTTTCAACATAACCTAAACAGTTATCTGAATACTGGGACTGAAATTCAGTTGTTAGGAGTGCTGATCTAGAATGCATGAGACTATGGGATTGCTTCTCAGTTCAAATGAACAACAAACAGGGATGCCAAGAAAAGCTGCTGTGGTGGCTCACGCCTTGATTCCCAGAACTTGAGAGGCAGACACAGGCACATCTCTGTGAGTTCGAGGCCAACCAGGTCTATTTAGAGAGTTCCGGGATAGCCAGGGCTGCATAGAGAGATCCTGTCTCAAAAAAATAAAATAAAACTAAAAGGTTGCTTCTTGAGAATATGTTAAGAGTAAAATCTTCATAAGACAAAATTCTCTCTATTGTGCCACTGTATATAGAATTAAAGAACAACTCTAACCTATGAATTAGTTATTTGAATTTTGATCAATAACCACTGAGGTTAACTTTTCAACAATTATAAGTTTTTCATAATGAATTAAAATTTAATCTTTGTTTTTAGGGTACTCTCGTATGCCATGCATATTGAGCAATGCTTATAATAAATATGTATTGAACTAATAAACCAACCACATCACACTAAGTTTTGATTGTTGTAGCTAACAGGCCAACATGATGAACAGAAATGTACATACAAGCCCCTTATTTCCTTGGCTTTAAAAATTCCATATTCTTTATGGTACAGTGTGGTGGACTTCCTTTGCTGACAAACCTTGCCATACATGTTTCATAAGGAATAATTTTGTCTAGAACACACACTTCAGTGTGGAAGGGATGAAGCTCATTACTCTGCATATACCCAAAACTCTTACCCCCTTCCTTCCACCAATGCAAACCCTGTAGTTGTCAGCCCACTTTCCTTGTTTCTGTACGTCAATCTTTCACCTTTAATCCTACATTTTTACAGAAAGGCAAAAGTAAAAAGGAAGGTTTTAGATTTCAACAGCTAAGCCATTTGTATGCAAAGGAAAAGGATGAAAATGAGAGGCGTTTTATGGTGTGCTTGGAAGAGGTCACACAAGACTCCACAGCATCCTCTGCTATTGGAATGAGAGAAAAACAACACAGGGATTCAGGTAATAGTCTTGGACTATATGTGTCATTGTTTGTTTCTGAAAATGTATGATTTTGCTTATTATTATACATTCTAGGTCTGTGCGTTCACTTGACATTTGTGATTTCACAAAATTTGCAGGGAAACACTGGGTCTTTAATTCTCCTTAAGTACTTCACAAACACCTTGCCATCCTTTGTTTCAGTATTGTTATAAAAGTGATACATACAACTCACTGTTGCATAAAAAATTATTCCATATCCTTCTCTGACCACTTCATTTTTTACTTTTATATTGCAACAACAATGACTTTAGAAATTGATTTAGCTAATTCTTACCTGTATACTTTCCTCAGAAGAAAAATATAGGAAATGAAGGAATTAAAACTTGTGATGTGGTAACATTAATGGAGCTTTGTAAATACAACCTTCATAGGTACACAGATTTCAGGACACATGGTTTCTATCTTGGAGATAGTGAGAGCTACTAGCAAATTCTCTGTTGACTTTAAGCATACGTGTTTAACAAAAGTTTTCACTGAATTTATTAACACAATATTCTTGTAAAAATAAAATAACAATATAAATTCATACTTGTATTTGTATTTTGTGATCCTAACAGTGCAATTTTCTACTTATTGCACATGCATATTTTAAGACACTGCACTGTTTCCTATATCAAAAGAAATAAAGGATGAATATTTCCTTAACTTGCTCCATATTTATGCCTATCATCTTGTAGGCAGAAAAAATTTTGGGTTGAATATTTATGGGTAGGTGGATAACCCCTCCCTCCACTGGATATCTCACCTGATTATAGGAGGTGGCCACTCTGTCTCTATACCCCCCACTGGTAGGAATCTCAACTTGGGTCACCCCTGTGGGCTCCTGGGAGCCTCTTCCATCCCAGGTGAGAAAGCCAGTGCCTGACACTATTAAGGATACTCAGCTGTATTTGCAGATGGGAACCTAGCATATCTGTCTCCTCAGATGCTTTATTCAGCAGTGAATGGAAACAGATGCAGCCAAACCTAAGACAGAGCTCTTTGAGTCTTGTGGGAGACAGAAGTGAGCGAGCTGAAGGGGTCAAGGACAACACAAGAAGACCTCCAAATTCAACTAAACTGGGCCCATGGGGGTCACAGAGATTGAATCACCAACCAGGGGACATGCAGGAGCTGGACATAGAACCCCTATTCCTCTGTAGTATATATATATATATATAGCTTGGTGATCATGTGGTATCCCTAAGAAGTAGGACAGGGCCCCCGTCTTGGTCTTTGCTCTCTGCCGCTCGATCCCCTTCCCCATAGTAAGACTGTCTGGATCTGAAGAGTGGGACTGGAGGAGAGGAAGGGAGATTGGGATGTAAACTGAATAAAAAATAAATCATGAAAAAAAGAGGAGTAATTTGTATCATCCATTGTTATCATTTCTGTTACAAAAGAAAGAATATTGGCTTAGAGTATTTAAGTGACTTGTCTAAGTATAGATGTTTTGCAAAATGCTAAGTTATAATTCAAACTCAGTTCTAACCTCCAAAATCTTTGTTTTAACCACCATGAAATGCTTTCTAGTACTGTTGCTTTGAGAAAGCAGAAGGAACTATGATACCTGGGATATTAGTCAGGGAGCTACTTACTCTACTATGATGGGATTCACAAATAGTCAAGGCATGGTTTTTAGAGGCTTATCCAGGGACCCAGGATAGAGACGACCAGAGTCCAACACTTACAGTTCTGGATCTTAAGAACTAGAAACTTGTAGATACAAGCTTCAGTGTTTAGAAATTTATAACTCCGTGCTATTCAAGTCAGAGGCTGTCTGCAATAGTCCGTGACTGGCAATGAACTGTACTCACCAAACAATGACCCACAGCTCATTAGCAGTTAGTGATGGCCAGTGAAATAGATTTCAAATTTTGCATGTCAAAACCCTCAGCTATTGGGCTAGCATTATAGATTTTAGGTCTTGGATATCAAGACCTGGGTTGGCATATCTCTGAACATTCTGGAACTCTTCCAGGGACCAACACCTTTAATCTCTCATCTTCAGCACTTTATGGCTTTTTATCTCTCACACTCTTTGCTTTTTCCTCTGCTCCTGTCTTCAGCCATTTTTGTCTCCATGGTCTCTGCTTCCTAATGTTTCTGCTCCCACTTGTTTGCTGGAGCTCTTCCAATGCCTTATCTCTGTTACTGTAGCAACTTATCAGCTGCTGTTATTGCTGCCTGCTCTTTGTGTTACCAGTTTAGCATGCTCTACCAACTACACAGATCACACCAAAGCAGGGAAAAGGCCTTCTATTGAGTTGAACATCACCACACCAACAAAAGGGGGTGCCCTCTGGAAGTCCTGGTTGTAGAAAAAACTGTATTTGTATCAATTAACAAGGCTTCTATTTTCTCTAGTCATAACTCCTGCATAGGGACCAATCATAGCCTGTAAAACAGTCCTACACATTTCACCAAGCACTCGCTTCCTGCTTCAGAGTCACCTGGGTTTTCCAAGATTTCTCTTTATTTCAGTTCCTCTGTCTAAGATCTATGCATTAATTATAGTTGAGAGAGAGAGAGAGAGAGAGAGAGAGAGAGAGAGAGAATATGACTTGAGCAAGGTCTTCTAAAACAGATTGTGGCTATTGTACTCACTGCATCTGGAGTGTAGCTCCTCACACTAGCTGCCCATGAAATACTCAAAGTAGTCAGATTGTTACAATGACACCTGTACAGGCAACAAAGAAATATCTAACAATTGTCAGCCAAAGGTTCGATTCAGCCTAGCCTCCAATATTTAGTTTTACAAAATGTCTGGCATTAAATTCCTACCATTAATGTCAACATTCTCACTGTTATGTAACAGTACTTAACTGCTAATAAAATACATGTAAGAATCGTTGCGCCCTCTAAATTCTCCTAAGGATGTCATAGAGGAGCAGTTGCACTAGCCTGGGATGTCTGCTGCTCATAACAACAACAACAACAACAACAGCAACAACAACAAAAAAATGTATTAATTACTTTTCTATTTCTGTGACAAAATACCATACTAAAACAACTGATAGATGAGAGAGTTTGTGGTTTATAGTTCCAAAGGGTTAGATTCCATGAAGAAGCAGAGGCAGTAGGTACCAGAAATGGCAGCTGGAGCAGTAGCAGAGAATTCACATCTTAAACCACACACATGAAGCAGAGAAAGAGAAAGCAAAATGCCATGAGTCTTTAAATTCTCAAAGCCTGCTTCCAGTGACATGCTTCCTCCAGTGAGGCCACTTCTCCTAAACTTCCCATATAGCAGTACCAACTCAGGATCAAAGACTAGGGAAGACATGTCGTTTAAAGCAACACCAACACCAAAAAAGGAAACCAAATCTTGGCACTAGATGTTTTATTTGTTGGCCTGTGGTATCTAGCAGGGCCTTTGTCACCAAACCCCCATAATGGGTTACCTTTATTTAAAGTATATGTATACCTATGTATTTTATGAAGCTTCTATAGTAATGTTTCCATATGACTCAGACAATTCAGTGTTGTTTTTCCTCCTTATCCTTCTCGTACCTTGCCATTTCCTACCCCAATTTAACCCTTCTTGCTTCTCTAATCCCCATTAACTCACAGCACATAAGCCACACATACATAACTCACTCACATAAGCCACAGCATTCTTTCTCTCCTCACTTGAAAAGTCCTCATTCCTATGGCCCTGTACTAGTTTCCCGACTCTAGCAGGTATTCTGTATGGAACACTGATGTCATTTTTTTCTATTTTATTTATTTACATTTCAAATGTTATCTCCTATCCCATACTCCCTCCCCCTGCTTCTATGAGGGCACTTCCCACCTACTCACTCACTCCTGTCTACCACCCCGGCATTCCTCCACTACACTGGGGCATCGAGCCTTCATAGGACCAAGGGCCTCTCCTCCCACTGATGCCTGAAAAGGCCATCCTCTGCCACATATGCAGCTGAGGTCATGGGTTGCTCCATGTGTACTCTTTGGTTGGTGGTTTAGTCCCTGGGAGCTCTAAGAGGATGCATCCCACATATAGACACCAAACTCAGACACTAATGCGGATGCCAAGAAGTGCTTGCTGACAGGAACCTGATACAGCCATCTCCTGAGAGGCTCTGCCAGAACCTGACAAATACAGACGCAGACACTCTCCACCAACCATTGGACTGAGCATGGTAGGAGTTAGAGAAAGGACTGAAGGAGTTGAAGGGGTTTGCAACCTCATAGGAAGAACAACAATATCAACCAACCAGAACATGGATGTGTTAAGATTCAAAGCTAATGCCTACAAATGAAGGAAAAATCCCCTTATTGTGGGTCTGGATTAGCTCACTCAGAATGATTGTTTCTAACTATTTACTCCACCTTTCATAATTTTCCTTTTCTTGACAGATAGATAAAATTACACACATTTTTATTATCTATTCACCAGTTGACAGAAACTTAAGCTGTGTCTATTCCCTGACTATTATGAATAGGCATCAGTGAACACATATGGGCAGGGATATCTTGAATAGCACAGAGTCTGCTTGGGGATATAGTCAACCTTGTTCAGATAAGTTTCTGTTTACACTGATGGCAGGCAGCAGAGAGACAGCCAAGTGATCAACATGCTAAGCACAAAATGTGAGTACTCACACCTAAATGAACCATTTATATTAGCTCCCACCCTACCAAGGCTCAAGGAACATCGAATACAAGGAGATGGAAAGGATGTAAGAGCCAGAAAATGATGAGGGGCACTGGAAAAAATATGCGTTCTGGGTATGATATGGAATCTATCACACTGTTGGATTCACAGTAGCTGTGCTTACTTGTTTAAGAACTACACAAGACCAAGCCAGCCAACATGGTTGTGTAAATTGGTTAGAAATCTCCAGACCCCACCCCATACTAAGGAGGTGTTGATGGTTGATAGTTTCTGAGGCAAGAACAATCATTCTTTGAGGATGAGGATAGGTTAAACCATTTATTTCTTATAGTTCAAGATGTTAGAGTGTCTAAGATCCAGATAAGAGTTAATTTACTTCTTGGTGAAGGCTCTTTTTTCAGTATTACAGATACCCACCTTTGTGTGTTTCACCACATAGGAGGGAGAGAAAGAAGGAGGTAGGAAAGAGAGAGAGCAGAAGGAGGAGAACCACTGTCTTTTTCTAAGAAAAACTATTATTTTCAATTTTTAAAACGTTTTTATATGTATGTTCCGTGTGTGTGTGTGTGTGTGTGTGTGTGTGTGCCCCTGTGTATGTATCACATGAGTGCCAGTTTCTAAAAATGCCAGAAGAAGAGTGTGTCAGATTCCACAGGAATGTAGTTACAAGCAGTTATAAACTGCATGATGTAGGTGCTGTAAACCAAACCTAGGTCCTTCGCAGTGCTGAGGCCATATCTCAAGTCCCAGTTTTTTTTTTATCACATACTCACAGGCTATATTAGACTGTATATTGTCTATATAAATATAATAGTAATTACTATGATTTCAGCTTACATTTCTGGTTAAAGGAAGGACACAACATTTGTTTCATAACATGAGAAGTTAATTCATAGCTTTGACTTCTCTTATTCATTTTCTGAGCAGATGCACTGTGATAGAAGAAAGAAGGTGAGGATATGCATGGTTTCGCAGCAAAAAGAGATGTCAGGGATGTGCCCTGCTAATTATAGAAGTGTGGTTTTAGCAGGGTTAATTAATTATTCAAGGTGAATCTCATTAAATGTATGGCTAGCAGAATCTAGTAATTAATTGATTTGGGGGATTTATGCTTGCCTTGATGAACATATTCAAGACAGGGTTTCTCTGTGTAGCCTTGGCTGTCCTGGAACTCACTCTGAAGACCAGGCTGGCCTCGAACTCAGAAATCTGTCCACCTATGCCTCCCAAGTGCTTGGATTAAAGGCATGAGCCACCACTGCCCGGTTTTGATGAACATTTTCATTTTGGACATAGTACACAGTACATGGCATGAAAAGTATTCAACAACTTTTGAATAAAAACAAGAAACATAAGGAATAATAAATTGAACCCTTAACTACTGATCAAAACTAGATGTCCAAGAAATTATCTCTTCGGCTCACAGCTGAGAGGACAGGTAAGCAGTAGATAGCAATGGTTGAATTTGTAGTCACTGGGTATTTTCCTTGGTAGGACAATGGGCTTCTGCTATTCCCTTGCCTCTTGTCTACTGACCATCAGCTCATGGAACATTATAGTCTTCTTTGCATCAAATTATGTCTATACGTAGACAGCCCTATGCATTTCTTCATTTGTGACTGCCCCTTCCTGGAGGTCTGGTTTATAACACCTACCATGCCCAGAATGACCTAGTCAGTGAGCAGAAGTGCATCTTTTCTGCTGGTTGCATCTTTCAGATGCACTGCACTTGCTGACTTAGTACCAGGATTTCCTGCTCATCAATATGACTACAAACAGATTTCTGACTGTACGTAGCTCCTAATACTCAGAAAGCGTATTTCAGTTCTACACTCACCTGACTACTCATTATAAATGCCCATTATTCTTTCCAATTGCACTATTATTTTACGGTTCAGATCAAGTTCAGAAAATCTTTGTGACATTGATCTCATTGAGAATCCGATGTGTATGGACATGAGTATAACGACCTTGATCAAAGTTTGGACCTTGTATATACTGTGGAGATCACTGCAACTGAAAAGTTTGTGACTTTGGGTTTTGTTTGTTTGTGTATTAGTCACATTTCTCTAAAGGAACAGACATGACAATTGATCTACACTATAAAGGGGATGTATAAGCTTGACTTCCATGCTATGGGCTGAGTAGAATAGCAATAGTTGTCTATACACTGAAGAGGCTAAGAACCTGGTAACTACTTGGTCAATAACGTTAAATGTCTCAGCAATCTCTATCTGACATTGAAGACCTAGAGGGTTCCCAAAGAGCTGCTCATCTTCAATCCACACTGGAAATCTGACAAGGCTTAGTTTCTATGTCAACAAAGGCCAGCAGGAACAGCTATAGTTTAGATGCACTCACCAGCAAGGATGGAAGAAAAGCAGGTAAAAATCACCCTTATTGTATCTTGGCTGACACAAGGAGGCACTGCTACTCTGCAAGAGCACCATGTATTCTTACCGACTAAACCATCTTCTCTGGAGAGAATCTTCCCCTATGCTTACTTCAGGTAATCATAGACAGATTCACCGAGCCAGCCAAGGAAGTACCTCTTTGTCAAATGGAGATCAAATCAAGTTGACAGTCAAATTTGCCTATCACAGTATGCTTCCCTGCATTAATCATAGGCATCAACCCCGGTGACAGACACACAGAAAAGCTCCTTTAAACCTCAGCCTCCCTCCCACTTTACCCTTTTCTGAATATTGCTTCAGAATCTGGTCCTGATGTACTGACCCTGCTGAATTTTGCTTTTCCTGAGCTGTCATGTCAACTCAAAGTTTGCAGAGTTTGCTGTATGAACTAAATTATCTACCCTCCAAAAGAAAAATAAAGAAAGCTATCAAAAAAGCTTGTAAAAAGCATGCATGCCATTCTAATGTACTGCTCCAGCTGTCAAATAGGACCAAATGCAGATCACTGCATCTGTAAAATATATACAATCAGGTTTTCAGTGTTTGTTGTAGCTGAATTGATTCAGTACATAGACAGTGAGAGTGAAGTGTTTAGCAGCTCATACTAAATGTCCTCAGAAGTTGGCTGGCTACAGGTGTATGGGAGGTTGGATAAGACCTAACACTGTCCAACTGGTTGATTTTGAACTCAAAGGAAGTCCTGCAAGATGCTGTCTCTGCTCTGACATTTTCTCTTCCAACACACTGACACAGAAGCAACCTTGCCTTTCTCTTTTCTCCAGTGAACATTTGCTTAAACACATTGTTCTCTTATGTTACAGTTAATTTTGACTCGTGTTCCTTCTAATTAACAATATTCTTTTAAAGTAGATACCCATTTCAATGATCTCCATATCCACAATGTTGGAGAGAGTTTTTAATCTACCAAAACATTGAATGATGGTTTACTGAAAGATTAAATGACTGACTAGAAGACACCTTTATTTCTTGAGGTTAAAGGAGAGCAAAACATCAGAGTATTCTCAATTCTAAAGCAGAATAGGGAGAAAAGCAAATGGAAAAATATATTAGTGGATAGAAATTTTAGTCATATCCTGAAGCCTCAAGCCAATAACCCAACTCGATTCTACACCGGGTATATGTTTAAATGTATGGCTAAGGTTTTCATTTGTATTCCTTAAACACAGTCATTAAACCCCAGACTGAGTTGAGTGTCTGAAGGAGGTGGTCTATGTAATTGTAGCTCTTGACTGGTTCCTACTTGTGTCCGATCTGATGAAAAATTACAGTTTTCAATTGAGTGCTTTTTCCTTCCTTGAAAGGGACCATGTCACAAACATGCTGTCCTTAAAAGGCTTCTGAAGATTGATCTGCCTACTGCTGTCATCCACATTACTATATTGAGGAATAATCATTGGTGGATGAGAGCAGGAGAGAACTTGACATAAAATTTCAGTGATTACTATGATAGAATGGGAACCATTCTCAGCGGGAAGTGATCTTCTATTGAAGAGTTTCCTTTTACATTCCAATTTTTAAAAAATTTATGACTCAGAATGAAGTGGGTGATTTGGCGCAGTCAAAATATAATACTGATATCATTCATATCCAGCTAAAACTGACAATCCACCCAGCACAAAGTAACTCTACATTTTGAAATTGGGCCATTTGCCAATGTTCAAGTAGGCAAATTAGTCATAGCTACTCCCTAGCATGCTTAAGAAAATTTAAGTCAATTTCCAATAACCTTCTTAACTTTAAGTGGTAGATTTGAGCATCTGCTCAAAAGAATTTGAGCTTCCAATCCAGTGCAACATTGCCTCCACTGTTCTAAGTTGTCTTCTAATCACAAATGTATAGCATACAGTTGAAAGGAAGTATGACTTGTAAGTTTTATTACTGCAATAAAAACATATGTATAAACAGGAAAGAAAAAACAGAAAGAAGGTATAAGTATTCAACTAGAGTTAAGGAGTAAGCAACTTCAGAGCCTGTCAGCTGGTAATGGCGAAAGCAGATATTAACTACAGAAGGACTTTGTTTATGTAGTAATGCCTGCCTATAATTCCAGCAGTTAAAAAGCTAAGGTAAGACAGTCAAGAGTTCTAGACCAGCTTGAGTTATATATGGAAACCCTATGGCCCCCAACAAAATACCTTTTTCATTTTCTGAGCAATATGTTCTACTATGTAGACCCATGTAGTTGTCAAAAATCAAAGAAAAATTTAAATATGAAGTAGCTCCAGCAAAACAAAGGCAAAATTGTTAGAGAATAGATTGATGATAGACTCAATTCTGTGGGAAATATTAATTTTGCATTAAATTTATTGTATCTTTCTTTATTGACTCCAAAATAAGTTTACAGTATTGAAACTGTACAATTTTTGTTTCTGAAGCTCTTGGATTCCCTGAGCTCAAGAGGTGGATGTCACATGCCTCACTTGGTCCTGACCTGTGAGCCAGGCTGAAGCAAGCTGCTCAGGGCTGATTTGCCGTATGAGTACAGCTCTGCCCAGAACTGATAAACAAGGCCCAGAAGGACAGCCCTCTAAATCACCCCACCCAGGCACAGAAGACTCCTCTTACAAAAACCATTCATTTTATGATTTCCCTCCTCCTTGTTTTAATCAGTCTTCTCTTAGGCCATCAGCATTTATGGTTCTGGTCTCTAATTTCTGATGCCATCTCATAAAAATTACAAAACACTTAATTCCTTATAATCACACACACACACACACACACACACACACACACACACACACACACACACCCCAAAGTGGCTTAATTGGCAGGACTGGATGTTGTGGAACAAAATTGTGTCTTCATCATACAAAAGGTTGAAGTGTAATGTAAAACTGTTAGAAGGAAACCTGGGGCAAAGTTTCATGACATAGGTCTTGCCCTTCATTTCTGAGACACAGGCACAAAGGGCACGAGCAACAGAAGCAAATGGGATGACCAGTGGATGGGTTGGCAAAGAGGTATGGGATGTGGGACAGTCAGAAGGTGGACCTGGAGGGGGATAAAATCTGGAGTGAAAAAAAAAAAA
>NC_034594.1:146712018-146765232 GCF_900095145.1 Mus pahari
AAGGGAAGGAAAGGAAAGGAAAGGGAAGGGAAGGGAAGGGAAGGAAAGGAAAGGAAAGGAAAGGAAAGGAAAGGAAAGGAAAGGAAAGGGAAGGGAAGGGAAGGAAAGGAAAGGAAAGGAAAGGAAAGGAAAGGAAAGGAAAGGAAAGGAAAGGAAAGGAAAGGAAAGGAAAGGAAAGGGAAGGGAAGGAAAGGAAAGGAAAGGAAAGGAAAGAAAAGAAAAGAAAAGAAAAGAAAAGAAAGGAAAGGAAAGGAAAGGAAGCCATGTCCCCTCTGAGTCCCTCAGTTCTCCAGTGTGGAGTCAGAAGAAAGGGAAACCTGGAACTTCTTCCTGATTTTTAATTCTCTCACCTTAGAAGATCTGTGACTGAGTAAAACACAGCCCAACACAGACACTTGTCTTTCATCTGTCACTGGTTTTCCTCCATACTTTTGCATCTGAAAACTTTCTTTCCTTTTCTTTGTAAAGTACCAGAGAGCCACAGTCCCCAAAACTGCTGAGTCACCTTGCCTGTGGAAGTCAGCAGCTGCCTCAACTGAATACGTCCCCTGGAGATAACGCAGATTGTCTACGCTTGGCGGGACTCTAAAACATTTTTTCCTCTGGGCTTTTGCCACATTCACATTTCTGACATTCCTATTTGAAGTGGACTGGACATTCAAAGAACTATTTTTCTCTCTTAGCTACATTTCATCTTGCAAAGCCTTAGACACTGAGCAGAGATGGAAACTCCAAAGGAAACTGTGAGTACAGACGAATTCTCATTCCTCATGATGTTAGGAAAAAGCTTGTCTCCTCTGAACCTTCCATTCCATCCCCACAGGGTCATTAAAAATTATACTTATTTGATTTTAAAGTAGCAAAAAGTTTTGATTTTAGTTCTTTTATGAAGGTTTTACTTCTAAAAATAACCTAGTACTTTACAACTATATAATACTAATACTAATACTACTAAAAATAATAAAATTAATAATTACTTACTAAAGTCAGATATACAGAAAACTATTAGATAATTTGAAACCAAATAATCTCACTAAAACATTGTGTTGTTGTGGAATGACATAATTTTGGAGTCATCTCAAGAATTACTGTCTATAAAAAAAACTACTTAAAAAAATAAAGTAACATCAAAATATAAGCAGAGTTGCATATTTTGGATAGAAGATGTAAGGAGAGCAATGCACTATAGAAATGTCTCTATGGAATTTTTTTCTGAATATTGTTTCACAAAAAATTTCTTTAAATTAAAGCATAATTTTGTGTTGACTAATAATAAATATTTTATATTCCAAAATCCAATTATTGAAACATGAATGATTTATACTTTGTGACAAGTGAGAAGACAGGTTAATTTTAGAATTTCTTTTAAGTAGCTTTTTTTTTTTTTTTTTAGTAAATCAAATTAGAATAGTATAAAATACATGATCTAGACTTTTAATTAAAAAAGAAAAGTACTCAGGTTTGTGTGTGTGATTCACTAAAGTAATTACAAACCATCCCGACTGTTACTTAAACTTACAAAATAACCAGCACTTATCAATGTTGTTTAGACTTTGAAGGATATAAAATACCATTTATTTATTGTGTATCCGACATTCTGTGCAATTGCTTCAGCAGTCCAAATTTGTTTTTTCTAGAGAATATTTTGAATGGTTAAGGATTATTAATCTAAAAATAGCTATTTATAGTTTAAAATTATACAGGTATATTACAACACCCACAAACCATATGAATTAAAGGCTTAATAATTTGTAAACATAGATTCAAGGTGGGTGAGTGCCTTGTGATATGCAAGAGGGTTCGCATTCTAAACATGAGAACTAGCAACAGTTACAGGCATGATTCATTTTTCTTTGTATAGTTTTAATTAACATAATATGTATTTTGGGACACAGAATAGTATTTCAAAACATGAAGAGACTTTTTCACTTATAGGCTGTCGAAAGCAGTGGACCAAAGGTCCTTGAAACAGCAGAAGAAATCCAGCACCGACGACAGGAGGTGTTAAACCAGTACCAGAGGTTCAAGGAGCGCGTTGCAGAGAGGGGGCAGAAGCTTGAGGACTCTTACCACTACCAAGTTTTCAGGAGAGATGCAGATGACCTGGAGAAGTGGATCATGGAAAAGCTTGAAATTGCAAAGGATAAGACATATGAACCCACAAATATACAGGTAACTCAGTGCCACAAATGTCCGCAGAACTCACCCTAAGCTCTCTAGAGATTGAAGGGGCCTCTTCTTTATGTTAACGTGGAGGGGTGGATACAAGCACTCCCTGATTCTGTGCACAGAACAAAGTCAAAATGATAGAATGGGAACTTTAAAAATTCAGTTAAGATAAACGCTGGCATTATTTCTTCTTTACAATATTAGAAAAGTGAGCTAGAAGAAAAAAAACTGACAATATATTAGTTGTTGATAATACAGAAACATACTGCATCATATTGAAGTTTCATTCAGAACTCACATTCTTATAATTAATACATAAATGTCACAGAAAGATTAGACTATATAATAGAGATGAAAGTCTTGCCTCTAAATGTTCTATGCCTCCCATTTCTTAACTTTCAGAGTCTTATCTGCAAATAAAACTCATTGGAGTCATTATTTTATGATAGCTTATTAGACAAAATAGTGTCTAAAAGTTCAAGAAACTTTGACATACCTTATGCTTTGTATATTGTGATATTAATGATAAAACAATTGATTTTAAAAAATAAACAGTAAAACTTATCAGCACTTCTAAAGCACTGTCTATTCTCTTCAGCTGGGGGTATTTTTCAAGCTTTTCTCAAAATTATTATTTATAGCTGTTGTTAAATTCAAATAAAAGGTTGTAGGGCAAGAACTTTGGTGGAAAGTTCTACATCTATTGGCATGTTGCATAGCAAGATCATAAGGAATGATCAGTGTTGAGCCAGAAAGAATGGAGCAAGATCTGGGTGATATATGATGTACGTGTCATAATTAACATAAGACAAGAGCCAGAGCTCTTTATGAACTTTAAACAAATAATTCCATTTTCCTCATTGTACTTCTTACAAGAGAACTCAGCATTAACCCTTTAAAGGACAGTGTGAATTACATGGTTTTATTCACAGAGGAGCCTGTGGAGCCTTAAGTAGAATATTATTTTATTGATAGTTTCCCAAAGGAAGAGCCAATAGAAAAGACTTATTTTATGACTTTTGACTCAAGAAGTCATGTTTAGTTGTTTTTCTTGAGTAACCACTTGCTTGTTTCAGGATATGATTGTTTCTGCTCTGGCCAAGGGAAATCCCTGCGTAAATGCAGAAGAGCGGGGAGTCTGCTTAGAATTGGGAGAAAGAACAAATACAGTGCCTGGTTTCCCCATAAGACTGCATTTCATTACTCATAAACTCGGATTCCTAATCTGCAGGGGAAATATCAGAAGCACGAATCCTTCGTATCAGAGGTGCAAGCCAAGTCAAGAGTGCTTCCTGAGCTGGAAGAAATCAGGGAAGCTCGATTTGCTGAAGATCATTTCGCCCATGAAGCCACCAAGGTAAATGGATGTTAGGATCTCAGTTCCAGTTACTGATTGTGTTATCAGGATTCTCAGGGATGATGCCACATTGTAGCTGCCTTACAACAAGGGCTGAAAGCCCTTGCTCTCTATTGAAATTGAGGCAGACAGAATGATGGCACACCCTTGTACTTCATGGTTGGAGGAGAAACATGGTATGGAAAGCACTGGGCAGTCCTTGCATGTGTTCTTATGTCATGATCAAACTATCTTCAGCCTATACCATGTTTCTCAAATGAAAATTTTCTAAAGAATCTCATATTAATTATTAATTCTGACTTCAAAGTGATATTTATCCATTTCAATCTTCTTTGAAATCTTTCCCTTTGCCAGTGAAGTTTTGGGGTTTGTTTTTTTCCCATAACACTCTCCATTTATGATAGCATACTTTCCCATATTGTTCTATCTACTTACAAAAAATAGAAAAAGAAAAACACTAAAATCTAACAACTTCAGAAAAATGCCCTTGGATGTCTAGACTTGAAGATCACAGTTATTTCAACAACCATTTACCATTGTGTACCCATTCTTAATGTCATAGCTACTATCTAATTCTTATATTCTCCCTGTTATATTAGTAAAATTTTCAGTGTATGTGGGCTTAAATTACAAAAACAATTTATATTACATATCTTACAATTGAGGCTTGTCTTTCAACATACAGCATTCAAGCACATGTTAATGGTAACAAAATATGATCAGGAAAGAGATTGCTTTAACTAGAAAAATAATCAAATTAGAAAAAAGATATTAACAAGAAATGCTTGTGTATTTTCACTTGTTTAATATTGAAAGATTTTTTTAAATTATAGTGCTACCTGTAAACTCTTATATTAATTAAGTTATTTGAAACTATATATGATAATGTATGCCCATAATCCCAAAGTGGAGAGATGGAGACAGAAGGGTACTAAATTCAAGTCTAATCTGGGCTACTTTCTCAGGGTTTTATGCCTATGAAGAGACACCATGCTCAAGGAAACTCTTTTAAAGGAAACATTTAATTGGGTCTGGTTTACAGTTCAGGGATTTACTCAGTCATAATAGCAGGAAGGATATATGTGCAGGCAGACATAGTACTGGAAGAGCCAAGAGTTCTACATCTTGATCCACATGCGGCACAAGACTGTGTGCCATACTGGGCATAGCTTGAGCACAGTAAACCTCAAAGCCTGTCCCCATGGTGACATACTTCAACAAGACTGCACCTATTCTAACAAGGCCACACCTCCTATCAGTGCCACTCCCTATGAGCCAAGCATTCAAACTCATGAGTCTACAGGGGACATTCCTATTCAAACCACCACAGCTGCATAGTTAAATGTTGTTTTCTAAAACTTATAATGTAAAACAAAATTGGAATATCTGGGAAGTATTTAAAACAACTACTACCAGCGGTGAGGCCCTGCTGGATACCATAGAAAGGTTCAGAGAAATGATAGCTAGGTGTGAAGATGCAAGATTTTTAAAGGCTTTATATTGTTCTTGTTTTTGTTTTTAGATATTTTCTTTATTTACATTTCAAATGCTTTCCCAAAAGTCCCCTATACCCTCCCCCTGCCCTGCTCCCCAACCCACCCACTCCTGCTTCCTGGTCCTGGCATTCCCCTGTACTAGGGCATATAATCTTCACAAGATCAAGGCCTCTCCTCCCAATGATGGTTGACTAGGCTGTCTTCTGCTACATATGCAGGTAGAGACATGAGCTCTGGGGTTACTGGTTAGTTCATTTTGTTGTTTCTCCTATAGGGTTGCAGACCCCTTCAGCTCCTTGGGCACTTTCTCTAGCTCTTCTACTGGGGGGCCCTGTGTTCTATCCAATAGATGACTATGAGCATCCACTTCTGTATTTGCCAGGCACTGTCATAGCCTCACAAGAGACAGCTATGTCAGGGTCCTGTCAGCAAAATCTTGCTGGCATTTGCAATAGTGTCTGGTTTTTAAAGTACTAACCAGTTTCACATGATTGGTGAAACATGAAATTCTGGTCTAATCTGACACTCAACTGTCTCTACATGTTGTCAAACTATGCAGCACCAAAATATTCTTAGAGTCTTAAAGGGTTTTCCAGTTACTCAGCAAAGTTGTTTGGGGGCACTTAGAGCATCCTCTGCCCATCATGTACCCATCGGGAATCTTTCTGTTCTTAAGATTCAGTCAAAATGAACACTCTCCCATGACAATTTCCCCCGATGTCTCCTTTTCTCCCCTTTTGCCATCAAATAACTTACATTTTTCAATTCTCTAAAATGTCAAGACATTTTTACAAAATTTTCTGTCATGGAAGATTACATTTGGTTTGGCTTAGTAACTATTTTCATAATTTTTTTTTCTCTCAGTAGAAACTTGTTGAGTAGTTAGTACAGGAATGAACGGAAGGACTGATTTTTATTAATTAAGTAAGTAATTTATTTTTCATTCTCACCACAGTTTCCCCTGCCTCCTCTCGTCTCAGTCCTTCCCTATACCTCCCCATGCCATCCACTCCTCCCTTTCTCTTCAGAAAGAGGGGGGCCTCTCATGAGTACCAACCAGCCATGGCATATCATGCTGGTAAGACTAGTCCCATGTTCTCATATTGAAGCTAGACAAGGCAACCCAGTAGGGTGAAAAAGTCCCCAAAGCAGGCAACTGGGTCAGAGACAGCCCCTGCTCCAGCTCTTAGGAGTCCCACATGAAGACCAAACTGAACAACTGTTATATATGTTCAGAGGAACTAGGTCAGTCCCAACCATGCTCACTGGTTGGCAGTTCAGTCTCTGTGGGACACTATGGGCTCAGGGTAGTCAATTCTGTCAGTGTTTTGTACATGTTTGTGATTCTATACCTACTTCGTGTTTCATCAATTGTTTTTAAATTATATTTTATTTATCATTGTATGTATGTATTTTGTGTGGTTTTGTGTACACGTATGGGTGCATGCATGTGTGCATACATACGTGTGTGTGTGTGTGTGCGCGTGCGTGTGCGTGCATGTGTGTGTGTGTGTGTGTGTGTGTGTGTGTATGTGTGCATGTTTATGATCTGTAGTATAGTGTGGTTACAGAGGTCAGAGGGTTCTCTCCTACCTCCATAGTTTTAAGGGATTAAATTCAGGTTGTCAGGTTTGGAAAGCAAATGCTTTTGTCCAATGAACTAGTTCCTAGCCCAACCATTTTGTTTCTTTCTCTTAAAGACCCATCTGAAACAACTTCGCCAGCTGTGGGATCTGCTCTTGGAGTTGACCCAAGAGAAAAGTGACGTGCTGCTGCGGGCACTGAATTTCTATCAATATTCTCAGGAGTGTGAAGACATTCTGGAGTGGGTCAAAGAGAAGGTACAGGCACACATACTTGTGGGTGTTCCTGATGGCTCTGTCCCAAGCGGGCTATACAAATTCTCTACAATCTACTCAGGTAGTCTTGAGTAGCTGAGAAATCCGTTCCTTGACTTCATTCTTTCAGGAAAAGATGAATTTTGGCAAAGATTTGAGAGTACTCTGAAGATTGTTTTAGAGAATAAGGCTAAATCTGTGGTTGTGGTCATGACAAAGACAAGACTAACACCAAACTTTAAATATGATCTAGGCTCAGTTCCCTCCTCTTCCCATGCTGTTTTTCTTTACACTGTGGGTCTTGTCTGAAATAACTTCCAACTCTTGTTTCTCAGTACATACAGCTAAGGCTTTTTAAATTTTCTCTAAATACTTCACATATAGTTCCACAGTCAGGGCTGATGTCAATACACACAAGAGCTCGGTGCAATACTTTTTAGAAATGCTTGATTCAAAAGGAGGCAGTCAGAGTAGGAGGAATTGATCTTCATCTTCTAAAACATAGAAGAAACATCCAGAGGCTCTCCCAGCAAGCCCCCTGATTTCACAGAAGAATTATCCCAAAAGACATCGATTCCCAGACCAAGCTGCCATCCCAAAACCCACTTCTTCTTCTTCTTGCTTTTCTCTCAAAGGGTCCCCTGAGTTATCCTGAGATTATAATGAGATCTTGGGGCTTTTGACTTGCAAAAATTAATATATTTTTACTGGTGATTCTATGAACTTGTCCACCATTACAGGAAGCTATAGTGACATTAGTGGAGCTGGGCGATGACTGGGAGCGAACTGAGATCCTGCATAAGAAGTTTGAAGAATTCCAGGAAGAACTGACTGCTCGGAAGGGAAAAGTGGACAGAGTGAACCAATATGCTCATGAGTGTGCCCAGGTGAGGGGGACACAAGGCTCTCTCTCTCTCTCTCTCTCTCTCTCTCTCTCTCTCTCTCTCTCTCTCTCTCGTGTGTGTGTGTGTGTGTGTATGTGTGTGTGTGTTTAAAAAGGCAGAGAAAATTAAATCCACAAGTAGCATAGACAATTTTTATACCATAAATTTTATTGATAGCGCTTTTTAAGCACTCCTCATGAAAGAAACAGGAATAAAGTTGCATGGAATTAATAATAATGTTTGACTATCAATATATACCTATGTGCATATATATATTATACACATGTATATATTATTATATAATATTTTATAAGAGAGTAAGAGAAAAATGGAGACACACTATAATTTACTTAAAGCAGTGCTTGCATAAGTTTTCAATGTCTGAGTTAACAAGGTTTTACTGGGACTAAATACCGTAACATGCAAGAGAAAATTGGAACAATTAATTGTGCATATGTGTATTTGCAGTCAGAATTATATAATATTCATGAATAGATGCATGTATATGTAATATAGCCTAGTATATATACATATACATATATATGTATATATATATATATATATATATATATATATATATATATATATATATATATATATATATATGAAATACATCCAGTCTAACAGGTGCCTTTATTGTGCATCCTATTTAGGTTTTATTGTGCTTTCAGCTCTGTAGTGAATTTGTTAACAGCCATGTTAGTAACAGCAAAGATTCAGGATAAGTGGAAACTAGAGAAAGACTAAAGATATCACTGTTTGCCAACATTTTCAATGCAGTTTGTTTAAGAGTTCCTACTTTTTTTTTGTCCATACCAAATTTTTATTGTACTAAAAGGCGCTCATCTATTTAAAACTTTCTAAAAAACAACTACCACAAAACTTAGAGTACGTATAGTTTTGCGCATGACTGATTCAGCCATGGAAATGCTTGGCTGGGCTGTTCTGATGTCACCTGGTTTTGTACATGGCTGCAGCTATTTGGTGGTTTAGTTTGGCTGAACGGACTAAGACAACTTCCCTCTTATTTGGAACCTTGTGAAGACAGGAAAGGCTTTATTTATGTCCTTGGCCATTGCTTGAGAAGCCATGCTTCATTGTCTGCCATGTGACAAAGTATGATGTATAAAGTTCAGTGCTAAGATGCCTTTTGGTATGACGCCATCTTCGTTGGTTTCCTTTCTTAGGAGAAACATCCTAAATTACCCGAGATAAAGGCAAAACAGGATGAAGTCAATGCTGCCTGGGATCGTCTCTGGAGCCTGGCTCTCCAGAGACGAGAAAGTCTGTCGAATGCAGCAGACCTCCAGCGATTTAAAAGGTATGGTGCTGAAATTATGGCACAGTGTGTAAAGGGCTGACCTAGCACACCAGAGGCCTGGGTTCTGATCCACATCACCATCTAAAGTAGGAAAGTAGAGGCAAAGAGACTATAATCCTAGCAATTCCAGAAGTAGAAGCTGGTGGGTGAGGATATAAAATGTGTGGACTTGGCCACTGTTCATAGGGTTCTCTCGATTAAAAAAAGAAAAAGAAAAAAAGAATAAACTCATGTATAGCACTGCTGAATTGGCTCTAAAGAAGCAAAGGGAGTGTAAGGATCACGTGAGTCTGAGGGGAAGAGTGGCCTTCATGAATAACTTCTCACATGGCAGACACAAGAAATGTCTCTGCGAGCTCAAAAGTCAAGGACCACTAGAACATCTCAGCGGAAAAAAAATCTGACCAACAAGAATGTTCTCAGTTAATCTGTGCTAGTTTGTTGAAAGGGGAGTAGTTGCTACTTGAGGGAACTAAGCTGGTCCTATTGTGAGGGTTGTGGGTCTGTTGACTCTGCAATGCCTGCCATCTTGGTTTGTTGATGCTCATGACATTGTCTACTAGGGATGTCAATGAAGCTATCCAGTGGATGGAGGAGAAGGAGCCTCAACTCACTTCTGAGGACTATGGCAAAGATCTTGTTAGTTCTGAGGCACTCTTTCACAACCACAAGAGGCTCGAGAGGAATCTCGCTGTCATGGATGACAAGGTAAGTTTCTGCTGGAGAAATAATTAGCCCTAGGCATATAAAAGGTATGTACGCATCCTCCTGCCTAGCACATCTTCAAGAAGATGCAGTGAATTCAAAGGATGGTTTCTTCTGTGCCACTGTAATACTACTACTTGTTCTAATTCACTGATGCTGCACAGTTCTTATAACTCAAGTTATATATAAAATGTGAATGGTTTGTATGCTACTTTGCAACTACAAAAAATTACTTCCACGGATGATTCAATCTCTCTCAGTAAAACACCTTGGAACAAGAGTTTTCCCTCTGAGCACATTTTGTTGTTGTTGTTGTTGTGGTTGTGGTTGTGGTTGTTGCAGTTGAATCCTGTTTTTTACCCTTCACACCAAAATCAGGGAAGATTTTTTTCTTTCATAATAAACTGAGTGACTTTATAATGTAAACATATCTTTTAGGTCCCTCCTAAAAGCTAAAAAGCTCTGGTTTTTATGTATAGAGAGATAGACGTAGACACCCTAACCCCCAGAGCAATTCCATATTCTTGGACAATTCCCAAGTTTTATTTCTTCTACTGTTACTGACATTTTTTGCCGCAACACCCAGCAGAAACTCTTTAAGGGTAGACATGCTGGTTTTGTCTAACAATTTTATAGATATAAGTTCACAATTTGTTGGCCTCATGAATGGTAGAAGAGCATCATGATAATGAAAAATTGTGGTGGAGGATAGCTAGTCACTTTGTGGCTGACAAGGAAGTAGAGAGAATAATACAAGAAAGGTATAGAGTAAAATAGAATTCCAAAAAGTATGTCCCCATTGACCTGCTTCCTGCAACTAAACCTCTTACCTGCTACCCACCCCCCAATATCAGATTATGAATCCATCAAGAGATTAATTTACTGATTAGTTAGAGCTCTAATTGTCTCTAGTAAGAGTCTTTTTCCACTGATACAGTTCACACTGTATCCCGCTGTGATAACAAGGGGTTGTTTTGAAGTCAGGAATTATTAGAGTCAATAATTCTACCATCTGGAGATAGAAGATAGTGCTCACCTTGTTATAATGATACCCATAGATACCCGAAGAGGTGCTTTATTAAGCTATGAATTTACTAACCCAACCGTTTTTGTAATCAAGACATACTTCAGTTCACAACTTTACCAATAATTAAGGTGGATAGTTGTATGATTCTAATGAGGGGGCAGAATAGAAAAGATCACACCTGCCTGTTTTGAATAAAGCCCTGTCCCTGTGACTGTTTCCACCATTCCACTTTCATTCTTCTTCATTGACTGATTTGTTCTTGGTCATTCTCCCTCTAATAATACATGTTAAAATTATAGGATTTGATGTGTTATAATAAAAAACTTTCATCATTCTCCCTCTAATAATACATGTTAAAATTATAGGATTTGATATGTTATAATAAAAATCTTTCAACAGTACTTGAGTATGTATGGGAATAATGAAAGAAAGGATGGTGGCTGTGGAGAGTCACCCATGTCTACGCTTTACAGTATCATCTCTGGCATGAAGGTCTAAAGGAGTATTGTGGTTTTCTTGTTAGGGAAAATGTGTCCTTTCATATGACTATAGAGATTTAGAGAGATGGTGCAGGATAAACTGTTTCAAATCTTGTTTCAGACAAGAGCTAACTGACTAAGCTAAACAGTACTTCTCTCTGTCATTCATATAAGACAGGAATAAGACCCATTTATTCTTAAAAAAAGGAAAAGAGAACTTTCTCATATTATGGTTAAATGAACAACATAAAATAAAAAAATGCTTATAAAATACTAAACGTAGTCATAGATAATAAGGATTTTAAGATTGTCACTAACACAGAATATTTTGTCTTAGTCAAGTGTGCTAATATAAATATACTTATTAATTATTACTACCCATATATTTTTATTGCAATCTCTCCCATAAATCTGCCATGAGTCAGAATGCTTGAATTTTTAGTAGGTTTCTTTCTTATTCCAAAGGTGAAGGAGTTATGTGCCAAAGCAGACAAGCTGATGATTTCCCATCCTGCAGATGCACCTCAGATCCAACAGATGAAAGTGGATCTAGTCTCCAACTGGGAACGCATCCGTGCCTTGGCCACTAACAGATATGCAAAGCTGAAGGCTTCTTATGGGTCAGGACATGTGTATATTGTTCTATCTATTTCAAGGGTCCACAAAGCAGAATAAAAATTGAAAGAATGCAGCTCTCCTGTGTGGCAAATGAAATTTTAATTTGCCAAATGAAGTTCTTTTGCAGACTGGTATAATACTCTGTGTCTCATACACACACACACCTCAGCCACACCCCTTTATCTTACCTGTCTAGTTAGTTGTTAAATATTATAGTGTAGCCTATAAAATTGGAAAGTTCTTGACTCCAGCAAAAGTTGTAAATAAAGTTCAAGCAAAAGAGAGTCAAAATAGGCCCAGAATTCTGTCTTCTTAAAAGTTATACAAAATCTGTGATAACAAGGAATTGTTTTGGAGTCAGCAATTCTTAGAGTCAGTAATCGTATCATCCAGAGATAGACGATAGTACTCACCTTGCTATTATGATTTACAACCAAATGATGAATATTTAGCTTCTCGAGTAGATTAGCAGCCTTCTTGAACAGTAGAGTAAATATTAGCCAAGATATTTAGGGAAATGTCAACACTACCTCTACTCTGATAGTTGCATGGCATGTATCTATTTTCGGACTGCATCATGAGACTTTACTCTGAGATAGGTGTGACCTTAAGGGAATAGAAATATAAAACACACACAAACATGCACACACACACACACACACACACACACACACACACACTGATAGACCTACCCTAGGACATATAACTCTGTTTACAAAGGCTTTATAACCTATTCCTCTGAAGAGGAAGTGAAGTGAAGGAATTAGGACAAGTTAAACCTTGCATTCCATAGCTTATCCCACTCTTAACCCTTTGTTCATAGTCCTTTCAAAGGAGGTATCTCATTCCTGTCTTTTATCTTATTTGTCCCACAGGTACCATCGGTTCTTATCTGACTATGATGAGCTCTCAGGCTGGATGAAGGAAAAGACTGCTCTAATCAATGCTGATGAGCTGCCAACAGATGTGGCCAGTGGGGAAGCCCTGCTAGCCAGGCACCAGCAGCATAAGGTGAGGAGCAAAGGCTTCCCTAGCAGAATAAAGAAGGGAAGAAGGTCCTTCATTGGGAACCCTGTGCTCTGTCCAATAGATGGCTGTGAGCATCCATGTCTGTATTGATCAGGCACCGGCAGAGCCTCTCAGGAGATGGCTTTATCAGGCTCCTATCAGCAAAACCTTGTTGGAATCTGCAATACTGTCTTGGTTTGGTGGTTGTTTATGGGATGGATTCCCAGGGGGATATCTTGGGTATTCTGAGCTTCTGGGCTAAGTACCAAAGGAGCTGGAGGGGTTTGCATACCCATAGGTGGAATAACAATATGAACTAACCAGTACCTTCAGAGCTTCCCTGGGACTAAACCACCAATCAAAGAAAACACATGGTGGGACTCATGGCTCCTGGGGCATATATAGCAGAGGATGGCCTAGTCAGTCTTCAATGGGAGGAGAGGGCCTTGGTCCTGTGAAGGTTTCTATGCCCCAGAATAGGGGTATGCCAGGGCCAGGAAACAGCAGTGGGTAAGTTGGGGAGCAGGGGGAGGAGGAAAGTTATAGGGGATTTTCAGAGGGGAATCTAGGAAAGGGAATAACATTTGAAATGTAAATAAAGAAAATATCCAATAAAAAAATTAAAAATATAAAAAAGAAAATACCTAATAAAAAAAAGTCAATGAAAAAAAACCACTCTTCTAATGTTTTCACTGAGGAGATTGTAGTGATCATGGAAACATTGCAATTCATAATTTTTAAGGTTTTGATATACTCAAAATCAATCACATGACATTTCTGATTTAAATAGCATTCATGTAGTTCTATGATTTTGGCATTAGATCTCACTGAATCAAAATAATTAGACCATGATCTTATTAATCTGTTTAAATAAATTATGCCTGAAATACAAAATATAATGAATAAAATTAAATAGATTAATGGTTTCATATTAATAGGTTAGAGGGCAAGGTTTAATTTTTAGACAATTTACTATGTTGAATTAATATTTCTATATAGTACAAGAATAGAAAAGGTAATTAAAAATGAATTATAGAAATGTAAAGTGACTCTTCAAGTGTGGGAAAATTTGAAAGATTTAAAAAGAAAATGATCCAGCATTAATTTTCCAATTTAAGCTTCTGTAAATTATAATGATAAATATACTATTCTTATGTGATAGTATGATCTAGGGTCGAAGGTGAAAATAACAATTCTTCTTTAAGAAAAAATAAAAAATAAAAATAATTTATAAATTGACTGAAACCAAAAAAGAGGAAAGAAGGGATTTTGTTCAATGTTGACCAATCGAGGAGGGTTCTTGCTCCATTTGAAACATTCTGTTTTGTGATCACAGCATGAAATTGACTCTTATGATGATCGCTTTCAATCTGCTGATGCAACTGGTCAAGAACTCCTGGATGGCAATCACGAAGCTTCTGAGGAAATTCGAGAGAAGGTATGCTGCTTTCACACAACATGTGAACTTTCAATAAGATATCCAGCTCTCATCCATCTTGTGCTCATGCAGCAATCTTTCTTTGGAAGGGGGTCAGAAGACATCTAAACATGTTAATGGTGTGTCTGACATCCATCTTCTCTTTATTGCATATAGGTATATAGATATAGATACATATGTATATATCTATATATACATATATAAATAAATATAGATACATATGTATATATCTATATATACATATGTATCTATATTTATTTATCGGAATATATATAGATATAAATACATATGTAGATCAAGATATATAGATATATATCGGTTATACTAAGTCACTTGAAATCTTCCCAAGATGAGCAATTGTTCTGCATTGGGCCTTGCTTCATCAATTCTCTGACTCCCGTCTAATGTGAAACCTTTATACAGTCTTGCCTCATTACTTTATTTTATCACATCCTCATACTCACCTCTGTATGACAAATTCGGTGATACATGTGCTCTGATAAGCTTTGGGTCCCATACAGTGCCTAGTCCAGTGAGATGCATCTGTATCATTTCTGCTCTCTCCTATACAGCCTCACATGAAGCTGACTTATTTCACCACTGATGAGGAAATCACCAAATGCCAGCCCATTTTTAGGCACTAGATTTTTCTCCAAATTGCAACATATAACCTAAATGCTCATGCCCTGGCAATATTATTGACTTATGATCTGATGTTATTCTTCATCCCTGATGCTCTTCACTAGCTCTGTACATTTCTTGGTGCTTATAATTCCTGCATTTCATTCCCTGGCTCTTCCAGTCTGAAATTAATCTCTTCTTTTCTAATACATACAAAACATGCTATGTCTCTTTTTGGCATTTATCCTATTTTTCCTATACTGTACTTATTTGCTTGAATTTTGAGACCTTCAGAGAATAAATAGCTCATTTCTTGTTCACATTTGATCTCTCAAATGGCATTTCATTTATTAGCTGCTAGATAAATGTAAGATAAAATTTATTAATTAATTTTTTTCTGATACAATGTCCCTTCCTTTCCTAAGATGACAATACTTGCCAATGACTGGGCTGCCCTGCTGGAACTGTGGGACAAGTGTCAGCACCAGTACCGCCAGTGTCTGGATTTCCACCTCTTCTACCGAGACAGTGAACAAGTGGATAGTTGGATGAGCAGACAAGAGGTACCAGGAGTCTCGAGGCCAGTCTTCAGATATTAATTCTTCACTATGTTGACTACTATCAGTAGCCTCGACACCATTTCTTTAGGTGAAGCTCGTATCAGAAGTTGGAGGATAATCCATGGCAAATAGGAAAGATGAGCTTGCTAAAATCTCTTCTGTGTAAAGGCATATAAAAATGTTTAAGTACAAGATGGGCATGGCAGACACACCTGCGATTTCAATATGCAGGGTGTTGCATGTGCATAAGGCTCAGAAGTTTGAAACCATCTGGTCTACCTAGTGACACTATCTCCAAAACTATGTTTATGTGTGTGGCACAGAGGTTTTGACTACAGTTAAAGAATAATCAAACAGGTATCAAATTGGTGAGAGCTCAGGAAGAAAAAAAGAAAAGTCAGGGTTAATGAAAGATTTCTAAGGATAATGTAGTCCTCTTGAGGTAGTTTTGAGAACTCTGAGTGGTAATTAGTTGAGAGAATTTTATGTAGATAGACCTAGAGATAAAAGTAAGGAAGTTGTATGCAGGCGTTAAAGGCTGGGGTCTAAGCTCATGGTATTTGAAATTAATTTCTACATAAAATCTTTATTGATGCAAATGCTCACCTTGCTCTTCATTTCCTAGGCTCCTTCTTTTGTTCTTGTCTCAGAGATGTTCCAAGAGGAAAGTGTCTTCCCAATGAGGAAACCTGGGATGTGCCTTTTTCTCTTCTGCAGGCTTTCCTGGAAAATGAAGACCTGGGAAACTCAGTGGGCAGCGTGGAAGCCCTCCTTCAGAAGCATGACGACTTTGAAGAAGCATTCACTGCCCAGGAAGAAAAGATCATAGTGAGTAATGACTCTGGTTGGACATTTATGTCCTAATTGTATGCACTGTTTCCATACCTACCGCTAAAGTGAATCACCCTGTGACTACAGGACCTAACATGAGGACAGTTCCTTGTAAATTGCCACTGCTTCGTTTGTTGTTGACAACGTTTAGCTACATGTCTTAAAACATTGTGCTTTGATTCTGTAACCATATAGAATATTTATATAGTGTGAAAGTGAAAACTTTATCAAGATTCATCCTTTGGAGAAAAAGAGGGAAAATATTCATAGCAATAAAAATATATTTTTTAATAATAAACTCCTGGTCTAGAAAATATATTTAGGAAGGTGGCAGGACATAATTTTTTTAACTAAGTACATACTTTATATTATGTATTTTAAATTATAAATAAAATCCTATATTTAATAAAGAATCATCATGTAAATATTTGAAATTTATTTCTTCTTTTCAGTAATACTTTAATGCATATTCCCCTCTAAAAATTTACATGTCTAATCATACTTATTTTTATGAAGGATCATTTCATTTATAATATATCTGCATTTTAATTTTTCTATCTAATGCAATTATAGAGCTTTACTTTGAAATTTAAGTTATAATATACTATAAAATTTATAACCATATGAGGACTCTAAGAAAATGATACATCAGGGATGCAATTCACTGTCTGTCTTTGGTTGTCTCCTAGGGCAGTAAACACAGACACATGCAAACACACACACAGACATATACACACTCACTCACACACACACACGTACATATATATCATCACCAACACTAGGGTATAAAACAATATAGTTGATTCCAAAAGTCGCCTATTAATTAATATCATACATAAGGTGACACCTTATTAATTCATATACTTGTGTTAGATTCATACTGGTAAAAAGCTGAAATTAGAGTAACTCATTTTATTTTTTTACATATTTTGTATAATTTACCTATCCCAACTAATAAATCTATTGAGATATTTAGCAATTTTGAGGGACTGATGAGTGAATGTGGCTAAAAATTCACTTGTATATCACACTCAGTGTATCTGGAGACAGAGATGTAGCTGCAGGTAGATGAGATGGACCTTGGCTTTAATCCTTGATAGCATTTCTCCTCCATTTACTCATAGTGACATCTGAATTCTTGTGCTGTGACCTAGATTGAAAAAAATTATAGTGCAGAAAAGGCAAGCATGTAGCCAAGAGTATATACTTTAAAGTTGAGGTATTTCCGAGCCCATAAGTAGGATCTAGGCCTTCTAACCTTCAAACTGTTGAACTTGTACATTGATATTGTTTGTTGTAAAAAGATATTCAAACTGGGGCCACTCATTCACCTGTTGCTGAGGAAAAGTCACTGTAATTTTTTTTCAGACCTTGGATGAGACTGCAACCAAGCTTATTGACAATGACCACTATGACTCTGAGAACATCGCTGCTATCCGTGATGGGGTATGCCAAGGGTCAGAGCCTCTCTCTACCTGTCCGCCCTCCTCTGTTGCTGTGATAAAACACTGATGAGAAGCAACTTGGGGGAGGAAAGGGGTTACTTAGCTTTCGGGTTTACAATCTATTATAAAGGAAAGCCAAGTCAGGAACCTGGTGTCAGGAACTGAAGTAGGGACCATAGAGGAATCCTGCCTACTAATCTGATCCTCATGGCTTGCACCATACAGTGCTCCGTATTCCATCAGTCATTAATCAAGAAAATGTTCCCACAAACATCCCCACAGGTCAATCTTATGGAAGCAGTTCTTGAATTGAAGTTTGATCCTCCCAGATGACTCTAGTATTTACAAGTCAAGTCATGGCCTGTGCACCAGTATCAGGAAAAGCACTGGAGAAAGACAGCCAGGGTGGGCAGTGATCTCAACTGTCTATATTTGCTTTCATTGGCCATGAGTTTATTTACAGTTTAATGGGTGTGTGTGTGTGTGTGTGTGTGTGTGTGTGTGTGTGTGTGTGTGTGTGTGTGTGTGTTTATGTGTGCTTTACAGCTTTTGGCCAGATGTGATGCCCTGCGTGAAAGGGCTGCCACTAGAAGAAAATTGTTGGTAGATTCACAACTACTCCAACAACTGTATCAAGACTCAGATGACCTAAAAACCTGGATCAATAAGAAGAAAAAGCTGGCTGATGATGAAGATTACAAGGTATGGGACTTGGTTCAACCTGTTAATACTCATTGGCAGTTGGCTTTCCAGTGCCCAATTCTTCGTCCCCACTTAGTTGAACTACTTTGTACTGTCCTAAACAGAATGGGGAAACAGAGATCTCTGTTTATTTGATTATTTTTGACCTTCTCGTACTCCTTCTGCTTCTCTACACACCTCTTTAATTTGTCTTACCTTAGGACATACATTTTATGTTCTCCTACCATGCCTCAAGCACAAAATCCCCCTACCTCAGCTTCCTGAGTAGCTGGAATTAAAGGTGTGTGCCAACACCATACCTTGTTCTCCTCTATGCCTTTGTAATTGGTAAGATTCTGTATGATTCAAATGGTACATTCAAAATTTTAGAGCTTAAGTAAGCTTAAAAGTAACTTAATCATTTGGATTATGAAGACTTATTACCTCAGCCTTATGGACTGAAGGAACCAAGTCTGTTTTATGAATGAAGAGCTAGCTTCTGAATTGGAATGTGTACAGAGTTACTGAATTGTTTAGATCATGTTACCAACACAGGTTAAAAGCACATCAAGTGTAAAGTGCAAGCCTGGGCTAGAATCTTTGCCCTACCCCTTTTTAGTTTCTAAATGTGAAAGTTGCTGGGGGTCACTAACTTCTCTTTCTAACAATGTACCAATGAATACTTTGTGCATATACTAATAATAGTGTATGCACATACATATATACAGTTTTGAACTATTCACATTACCAGTCAAAGCTCAAATTAGTCTTTCAATTTATAAGCTAATACTCAAAGTATCTCCTCTTATATATATGCTTTATCCATAAATGAACACTTCTGACAGTTTTGTTCCCACATTTGGGAGTTATGAATACTTTACATTATGTTTCACTCTACAGAGGTATAGAACACACATTTGCATTTTTATAGGAATAACAGTTTTAGTGTATCCAGAATAAAAAGAACTCTAAATTGCAAATGGGTGGGTTGTGTATGTGTTGAGAAAGAAACGGAAAATAGGGGCTGGATAGATGGCTTCATGGTTAAGAGCACTAGCTGTTCTTCCAAAATCCTGAGTTCAGTTCCCAGCAACCATATGGTGGGGTGGCTCATCTGTAATGGGATCCGATACCCTCTTCTGGTGTGTCTGAACAGAGCAACAGTGTACTCATATACTTAAAATAAATAAATCTTTAAAAAAAACGAAACGGAAAATAACTTTTGTGTCTCATAGCAGCCCTGACAGATGTTTCATGCTTTAATGGGGGTTATTTTCAAATAATCTTCTTAAACTCATGCTGGAGGACTTAGCCATTATGCCCTAAATATAACAGAAATTGCCACATGAATTTCCCAACCAATGGGAAAGAATCTCATTTTAATATTCTCTTCATTGTGTTTATTTTCTTTTGAGACTTTCTTACATGGGTACTGCAGGTGCCCACTCTAATGCAACTCATGGCAAGCAGTCACATCTGCCATGAGATCGTGACTGCATTGGCTGTGTCAAGTCCAGTATTTCATATCCAATCTTCCTATCATTTGGGTTTTACAATCTTTCTACTCTCCCTTCTGTGATTGTCCCTGCTCCTTATATGCTGTTCAGCACTACATTTTTTTATCTTTTTTTTCTTGTCTCCTTCAGCAGCCATGCATCTCTGCATTCACGATCATTCATTGCCAAGATATGCTTCTCTGATTAAATTTGGGAGTAACATTTGTCTCTGGGAATAAACATAAATATTAATAAGGTAGCTTGACACCATGAACATTTTTTATAAGAGTAGTACATTTACCACTAAGAACTGAGACCTCCAACAACCACAGACTTTTGACTAGCTTTACAATACCAAATGTGAGCTTCCTCTCAGAGAACAAGCTCAAATCTAAGCAGAGAGTGGTTGGTTGTTTATTCCAATGGCAGTCCAACCACTATTTCAGCAGAAGGTACATTTTATCTTGCAGTATATTTTTAGCGATAGTTGAATTCATAGATGGGTAGGATTCTTGAATGCTTCCTCCCTGCTAGCCTGATGTTACCTTCTAGGACTATAAAAGATAGCCAGCCTGGGAAGATGCTTTCAGCTCAGTTCCAGTTTGATTTTTCTATATAGATTCTCATCATTTGGTCCTGGTCGCCCTCGAAATGTCTGCCCTTCCTTCTTCAAACAATAATTTACTTGATTTTTTTCATCCTCTCTCAGGATGTACAGAACTTGAAGAGCCGGGTTCAGAAGCAGCAGGACTTTGAAGAGGAACTGGCAGTAAATGAGATTATGCTCAATAACTTGGAGAAAACTGGCCAAGAGATGATTGACAATGATCACTACGCCTCCGAGGCTGTGGCTGCTCGCCTGAATGAGGTTGCCAACCTCTGGAAGGAGTTGATGGAGGCAACAGCACAGAAAGGTAAAGTAGAGGTTTTTATTTACAACTTCATAAATCTACTTTTTCTGTCTCCATCATGTTATTTGGTGAACTGTTTGCAATGTGACCCTATATGTTTGCCTCCCTGTGTCATCAGATCATCAACATTTAAAATCCAGTCTAAATATAACACATTATGTATTTAAGCCTTTAAATAATTTCTTTATTTACATTGGGTTTTTCATTGAAACTTATTTTTTTTCTTCAATTTTCTCCTAGATATATCTTTTTTAAAATACATATTGAAATATTGAAGGCCACAAATTCAATATTGTCTTTGTACCCAAACCTAATATACTTGAGTTACTTTTTTCACATATTTTGGCTAAATTAACTAGATATATAAATGGGTTATAATGTTAAGCATTAAAATTGGCAGTAAGAGTTTATAAATGATGACTGGAAAGATGACACAGTGTTAAAAAGCACTGACTGCTCTTCCAGATGTCCAAAATTCAACTCCTAGCAAGCACATTGTGGCTCACAACCCATCTGTAACGGAATCCAGTGCTGTCTTCTGGTGTGTCTGAAGATAGCTACAGTGTACTCACATAAATAAAATAAATAAATCATTTTTTAAAAAGGAGTTTAGTAATGAAAAGACGGTTGGTATCACACAAGATGGTCCTATGATTTTTGTTCTTATAAGGTTTGATAAGGTGCTGTTTTTTCCTATCTAGAAAGTGATCAGAATATGTTGTAAGTTTTCAAATATATATGCCTGCACTTATGTTTTATCTTGTCTCTTACATTTAGAAATTAATCACTAGTCAGTAATTATTACAAATGATATTTTCTGTTTTGATATCTACTCTGTTATGATCCTCAACTATAGATGTTATTTTGACCTGAGTATAAAAAGCAGATGTCACATTGAGTTTTTTTAGATATCACCCTGATTTAGGGCTTAGAGGAAAAATATAGTCTTACTTTAACAGTAAGATGTCACAGCTATTTTTCATAGCAGGAGACATAGTAATTATTTTAAAGAATAATAATGCAAATAGTTACAAAGTTATAGAATAAAGAGTTAGCCAACTATAATAGGAATTTTCAAGGCAATTCTAAGATAATGAGTCATGGCTTACGATTACAGATGGCTACTGGTAGTTAAGCTGACTATACCTGAAGCCACCTAAGAATTTCACACTTTCCTAGCTCCTAAGTTTAGCAAATGTGACATTTGTATTTGAATCTCACTCAAAGTAGAGGCTGAAGAATACATACCAAATGACATTGAAAATATCCGAGTTGACAACTAACAAGGAAAATACATTTCACCAGAAAATGCAACTTAGTGTTTGTTTTGGTAACATCTCTGTATTTAAAACCAAATGCTACCAGAATTCTGCTAACTTAAGATGACTTCTTCTATAATGATTCCCTTGGTTTTCTCTTAGGAATATCAAAACATATTCCTCCTTAAGTTGAGAGACAGGATATTACAGTGTGCAGAGAACCACCATAACTAACTCTCAATGTCTTCTATCCAATATTCCACTCTCCCCAACCCCAGGGACTCAGCTGTATGAAGCTAACCAGCTGCTACAGTTTGAGAACAATGCAGAAGACCTGAAGCGCTGGTTAGAAGAGGTGAAGTGGCAGGTTACCTCTGAGGATTATGGGAAAGGTCTGGCTGATGTGCAGAATCTACTAAGAAAACATGGCCTTCTAGAGTCAGATGTGACTGCTCGTCAGGTTTGTTTTCAACAACATTTTGCTAATTTTACGAAACTAGACATAACACTGTGTGTACTCGGAATCTGTCATTAGTAGTATTCCTCTTAAGTGATGAGGACACCAAAGGAAAATTCAGTCGGCGAACTGCCTCTTCCCAATATTTTCCAAGTCCTCTCATTCTCCGGAGCACATTTATGTGGAAACTGATGACTAATGGAAGAACTGGTTGACTCTTCTGAGTATCACGCCCTTCTCTGAGTCTGAAATCCTAGGCCTTTCTAGACAGCCTTACCACGTACTCCTTATCTATCATTTGTAAGTACTTCACGTTAGTTTGTCTCAACACTATCATCTATAACATAAGAGCTTCCTGTTCTGGTATTTGCATACATGTTATCTTATCAACCCTTTTAAAATGTTAAAATTCATAAAGATAAAGTGACTTTATATTATATTTAAAATACATGTTTATAAAAAAATCACAAAGAAAAATAAAAATAACAGAGCCTCCACTTTTCGGCATATGAAAATCTCATCTATTTCTAATAAATTACACAATTTCCTAGTGCACATTGTCTTTCTCCCTCAGAATCAGGTGGACACTCTCACGGAAATGGCTGCACACTTTGAAGAAATAGGCCATCCCGACTCTGGGAACATACGTGCAAGGCAGGAATCCTTGCTCTCCAGTTTTGAGGCTCTGAAAGAGCCACTGGCCATTCGGAAGAAGAAGCTCATTGATCTCCTGAAGCTACAGCAGATTTGCAGAGACTCGGAAGATGAGGAGGCCTGGATCCAGGAGACTGAACCCTCGGCAGCTTCTACTCATCTTGGTTAGTGATGCACAATCACACTAAGAAGTTAGGAGGGGACCAAGCTCCCCAGATCAAGAGAAGTGGGTTACAAGAGTGAGGAGAAAACATTTCCTCTCAATTCCTCCACTCCAGACCCATGAAATTTTATCCTGACCCCCATAAATATTTACGTATTTCAAAATTGTGGCATCAGATTTGCTTTATAAAATAGACATGGACAATGGCATGATTTCATGCCTCTAGGAAGATATGGAGTGCTTAGCTTTTGGGGGATTCAGTTACAATTTATTTTCCTAAAGCTTCTTCACTGAGAAGCAATGGTTAATGCTTACGGTATCAAGTATATTTGTCTGGATTATTGGTGATCCTTGGAGAACTATAGGACCTACCACAAAGATTCAAAAGTAAAGTGAGGATATACAATTTCTTGTACTTTAGAACTTATTAGTCCATAAGTATAACTTCCAGGACAGTGGTATTGTCTTAATGTACAGGAAAATCACATACGAATATTGTCCAACTTTATCCAGATGTACTAGGACCATATATGAGAGGGGATAGAGAGACTACTCTACAAAAACATGATACAAAACTCTGATTCTTGCTGAAGTTACATGGAGGGTGTCTGGAAAGATACTGCAGTGCAAAATACAGGGGAAGAAAATCTGAAAGTTAGAGAGGGTAGAATGATGAAGATGCAGGGAGAATAAAGACGGGCGAAGTTCTCAGTGGTTATTATTTGTGTGATATTAATTTTGGGCAACAAGTAAAGCATATTTAATAAGCACGTTCCATAAGGATAATAACAAACCTTGAACCTTTTCTCTGTAGGAAAGGACTTGGTTGCAGCCAAGAACCTTCTAAACAGACATGAGGTCATCTTGGCAGACATTGCCAGTCATGAACCACGGATTCAAGTTATAACAGAGAGGGGAAACAAAATGGTGGAGGAAGGTAGGTGTGACACTTATGAATTTGGTTGAAACATTACCATGACAGACTTTGGGGGAGAAATTTAGATAATCTTAGTACTTAATGGGAGTTTAGAAATAGGTGGCATTAATTTGCTGATTTAATAAAAGTTCCCCTTAAGTGTTTCTAATAGAGTAGTATATAGATTTGTGTTTCTATAATTAAGCCATAGAAAAGGTACAAACACATCATTAAATCCTCTATACAGCAAACCCCAAATCATTAAAATAAAATAACTGTTTAGTCTATTTATCAATATACTTCTTTGTAAACACTGCAGAACTCAAATCTAAGTTCCAAAGCCTTGTAAAACATAAAACGTTTTCCTATGTAAGACCTTCCAAATAATCTAAAGTCTTCCCTTCTTATGGAAACAAAGAAATACAGTAACAAGATCATTCCTTTAAATTTCCCATTTTATACAACTTCAACAATTATTGTTGCTTAAACCTTTGTTTTTTAATTCTACCTTGAAATCGAGAGAAAAATTTTGTTTTTCTAAATCTGACTATAGATGTTGATATTTTTCTATTTCTTATTATATTCTCATCAATTTGTATCTTAAAGGTTTATTATATATATATGTATGTATACAAACATATAGTCTATTTATCATAAATATATATATATGTGTGTGTGTGTGTGTGTGTGTGTGTGTGTGTGTGTATGCCATTCTGATCAATTGTAATTTCTATAAGATAAAAGGTCCACCATTGTTTCTGGAAATATTCCTTTGTCTAAAATATGTTCAATATTTTTTTAAGATTTATTTATCTATTTTATGTGAGTACACTGTCTCTCTCTTCAGGCAAACCAGAAGAGGGCATCAGATCCCTTTATAGGTACTATCAGCCACCATGTGGTTACTGGTAATTGAACTCAGGACCTCTGAAAGAGCAGTCAGTGTCCCCACTCAGTTTATTTTTAATATAATAATTTGGGTTGTCCTTTAATTAGGTTTGTGACAAATTTTCATATTTAACTTCTTATATGGGAATTACTGATGAATATAATCATATATATGGCAGCTTAATAGGTGTACCCAACATTGTTTGTTTGTATAGGGTATCTGAGAGCAAAACACTTGGGAGCTATTGTCCTATGATTTAAAGTAGATATATTGATTTATGACCATTTAAACTCAACTAGTATAACATTTTTGTGTGTGATATAACAACCTTTAGGATATTCTTTCATTTTTCCCTTTTTTTCTGCTGCTGCTCATCTTAATTTTGTTACATTATGAAACTTTTGAAGCTTTAGCATGATTTTGACTTTAGTTTTCAATTTGCTTTGAACAATATTAAGAAATAAAAAGATCTCTCCATTTATTTACCTCTTCTGCTATCCCTTGCTCCTTTGTGCTGTTTAGGGTTATCATCTGCACTGCTTAGCGCCTACCTGATGAACTTCTTCTGACCGCCCTTGTAGTGTGATCAGCTAATCATAAATCTCTTTGCTTCTGTTCACTGGACAGCCTTTATTTGTTTTACATTCATTTTTTCAAATGTTATTTTACTACATGTAGAAGTAGCTTCTTAAAGCCTTAAAGATGCAGCCACGTTATATTCAGAGTTGCAGTTTGTGATTTGAAGTCTGATGTCTTCCATTGTCTGGCAAAGCTCTTCTTTTCCAAGATTCTTAACCTTGCCTCTTTATCATTCGTATTATTTCTGCAGTGTGACAGCCATAGACTTTCTTGACCCTTCACTGTAGAGATGAGTGTAGTGCTAAGATACCTTTCCAATGTCTCTACCTTGGGTTGATGGCATCCTCTCTGTTACTGGGTGGTAATTTTAACTATCTGCAGATTGAGACGAATCCCAAGGACTACAGGATAGCTGCCTGCACACATTCGCTCATCATCTCTTTGCATGTTTACATAAGTCTCACCAGTCAGATGCCCTAAGGGACTCCCATTGAATGTCTTTCCCTTATGTTCTCTGCTTCACAAGTTCTAGTTGCCTCAAGTTCCCCATTTTCTTTCTCATCAACTCAGGTGTAGCTTGGATTAGTCTCCTAGCAAAGAGCCTCTAAACTGTAACATAAGCTGCACCATCATTAGGGTGTACCTTTTTCTTTTCCTTTCCTTTTATTAAAGCTCTGAAAAATCATCGTTCTTCATATTTTGTTCCAATTTCTACCTTTAAGGAAGAATGGAGATCTGCAAGTCCTTTTGTTAATCTAGAGAAGAAATGATTTTTATCCTCTGAGTCTTAAAAGACTCATGGGTATTTTTTTTTTCCATGTCCGTAGCTCTTAGCTCAATTCTTTCACCATCACATATGTAGATCTATCCCCCATCTACTGCTGCTTAAAATCTCATTTAGGACAGTCTACAGAGACCTACCTTGTAATCCTAGCTAAATTCAGCATCATATTCTTGCCTCTTGCCTTTCTGCAAGACTTGGTAGGGATTAGAACATGATAGAGCTATGAATGAGGGTCTTACTCACCATGCCCATACCTACTCCGTAGGACACTTCGCTGCAGAAGACATAGCATCTAGGGTTGAAAGCTTGAACAAAAATATGGAGTCTCTCCATGCTCGAGCTATTAGACGGGAGAATGATCTTAAGGCCAATGTCCAGCTCCAACAGTACCTGGCAGATCTGCATGAAGCAGAAGCATGGATTAAAGAGAAAGAACCCATTGTAGACAACAAAAACTATGGAGCTGATGAAGAAGCAGCTGGGGTAAGGTGGGCTGGAATGACCATGGTCCTGTGAATATTCACCAAACTCCATCAAAGGCTAGAGTATCTATCATTTCAAGAGTGGTTGTTTTCTCGTGATCTGCTATAGCCTCAATGTTAGCAGAGATCCCAATGGAGTAGTACGCTTTTTTTCTAATCTCTTAGAATTCCATAGATCCTGCAAAGAGAACCAAACTGCAAAGTCTGTGGTCAAAGATCTATCTTTCTTGGTCCTATTCTGAGTTTCGCAGAATTGCCCTGAACTTTCATAAGACAACCATGCCTTTAAAATGGGCATATGAATTACTTTATTGAAATAAAATGAGACAGATATGTGGGCAATACAAAGAACCTTAAGGATCATATTTACATTCAGTCCCACTTACAACCACTACTGTGTTCTATTCTGTGTAATATGGAAAGCCTTTGTAGATTTCATCAGCTTTAAAAAGAGTGTGTCTTTTAAGCTTTTCAGATATCAACCCACAAAGTAGGATAGTCCACAATAGTACCTCTCACAGGTCTTGATTAAAAGGTATCTAAAGCTCAGCTAATTTTGATTTGAGAAAATAAAATAAAATTGTTATTCATTTGTTTGCTGAAATTTCCTTGAGTTCTGCAAATGTGGTATGAAAAGAAATTTTCTGGTATAGATGTAAATGACTGTTTACACATAGGCATTTAACACAATCACATAATCCATTAACAATAATTCTCAAGGCGTCTCCATGGTGTTCCTAGTGTGGCTCTGATATTTGCTTTTACCATCTTTCTATCCATAATTCCAGGCCCTTCTCAAGAAGCATGAGGCCTTCCTGGTGGACCTGAATGCATTTGAAAACAGCATAAAGGCTCTGAGAGATCAGGCAGAAGTCTGCCAGGTGAGAAGGGTCAGGTTCTGACAGTAATCCCACTTCTGAGTATAGATGTAAAGGAATTCTGTAAAGGAATTCCCTCTCCCTCTCCCTCTCCCCTCCTCTCCTCTTCTTTTCTCTTCTTTTCTCTTTCTTTTCTCATTCCCTCTTTCCTTTTCTCTTCTCTTCCCTTTCTTTTCTCTTTCCCACTCTCCTCTCTCTCTCTCTCTCTCTCCCTCTCCCCCCTCTCTCTCCAAACTAGTAAACAACTGCCAAGAAAAAACTATTTCCATTATTACTTTTAAGGTAAGAATGCTAAACTCTTTGTAGCATCTATAACAAATGTAAACCAAAATAAATTTTCAATATGCATTAGGTTTGTTGATATACTTTTTGGCTTTCTCATTTGTTCCTTTTTATCTTTCCCCTCTTATGTCTATAACTTTCATTTTTTTATCCTCTTAATTTCTTTGCTTTGTGACTTGACTATTATATAAACATTAAGATTTATCAAATAGAGAGATACAGGTTTGGATTAAAATAATCATGTCAGAAAATTAGCTGGTTACAGGGCTGGAAATATTTTTACACAACTATGTAATTCACTTAGAAAATGGGACCACCATAAAAAAGTAATTTCTGTTTTCCTGAAATGAGTGCCAGAGAAGAGAATCAATTTTATAATCAAGATGTAGAAAGGCCCGTTTACAACTCATAATCCATGGAAACAGATGCTCCAAGGCATCAAGCTTATTTGGGAAATCAGAAACATGTTTGGCTGGAAGTGTTGGAAGGCTGAGAAATGGGTGATCAAGAATGATTAACTTGGAATTAAGTAAGTGATGCAGTACCTTGTATACAGGGGAACAAGCAAAAGGAGATGTGTATTTTTCTAGTTAAGGCATCATTCTAATGAGCGATTGAGAATCCACATTCTCAGTCTAGAACAGACTGAGCACGGCAAGTCAAAGCAGGCTTACAGCACATCTCTTTGCACCTGTATCAGACTGTGCACAGTGGGTCCCTGGATACAGCCAGACTGATGAATCATATAGGTCATGAGGCAATGCAGCATGTGACAGGCATAAGCCAGAGAGCCAGAAAAGGTTTCCTCTTCTAGAGCAGTCTGAATGGTGTGTGCTTTGGAGATAAAAACAAAACTTCACAAAAATTAAAAAAGAATGCATATCCTGGAACTTAGTGATTTCTTTAAAGAGAGAAGAATCTTAAGTAGTATACTCATTTTTTTTTTTAATTCCATGGCTTTTTCTGTACTATAGGTTGTCGGTCTCTAAAATACAAATTTCACAATCCCTTAACAGAATGAATTAAAGAGGAAGCAGATGGGGAAACTTGTTAGTAAAGGTCCAGAAAAAGTAGAGAAAGGAGAAAGTGATGACAGAGGGCGAGCCTTGTGTTCTCAGGTTTCTGAGTGTAGTTTATTTGAATCTTCACAGAGAAGTATATTACCCTTCCCACTAAAGACCAGAAGCCTGGAACATACAATGCTTTTGATACAATGCGCATGTGCTGTTGGCCGTGTTCATTCTTTCCAATCTACCAGGTCTCCGATAGGTACTTCTGTCGGTACATCCCGGAGGATCTTCACTGTCGGGCTGCAGCTGCATCAGAACTCCAGCCATGCCTTCCATCTCCTGGGAGGCCCCGGGAACTGCGCACCACTGGTGAGCTCTACATGTAAAGACTTTCAGGGTGCAACTGACATCTGGTTTGTTTGTTTCCCCGCCCCCCCGCCCCCAGCAACAGCAGGCAGCGCCAGTGGATGATGCTGGTCGAGAAGCTAGAGTCATAGCTTTGTATGACTTTGAGGCTCGCAGCCGTAGAGAGGTCAGCATGAAGAAAAATGATGTCTTAACTCTGCTCAGTTCCATCAACAAGGTGATTTTTTCCTTCAACTCTCGTACTGTCCCCAACACTGCTCTTCCACAGCATTCTCCTGACCCACCAGATAGGTGGTTTTTTTTATCATTTTTGTTGTTGTTTTGGTTTGGGTATTTATTTGGTTGGTTGGTTTGAATTTTGAGACGAGGTTTCTCCTGGTAGCCCTGGCAGTCCTATTAAAACTTCACTTTGTAGATCAGGCTGGCCTTGAACTCACTCCATCTGCCTCTGTCTTCAAAATGCTAGATTAAAGGTGTGTTCCACCACCCCCAATCTCAGATAAGTGTTTTTAATGCTCAGCATTTAATCCTTGTTCTCTTAAATAATTTTTAATTAACATTTTTCTTAAAATACAGTGTAAGAACAGAAAGATAGATAGATGAATGGATGGATCTAAATCTTAGCATTGGTAAAACAATGAATAAAAAACTTAGGGAGTTAACTTGAAGATATTTAAGATTTGACAAACTATTAATAATGGATTTATAGAACTAAATTATCCTTTTCTTCCCCATCCCTTGCTTATTGCTCTTCTATGCCAGGATTTGTAGTGAATGAATCAAGTCTTTAGGATTAGGAGAAACCAGATGGGAGACAATGAATAGTCCTGGCGTCTTGGCAGGCTGAGGCAGAAGGACCATTTAAGCACAAAAGTTTGAGGTTAGCCTGGGCAACAGAGATACATCACTTTTAAGAAAAAAAAAATCTTCTGGTAACTTGATTTCTTTTATGTTTATAAAGACAGTGTTAAGAAAATTAATGGAATTTTATAGTGTTTTTCCTTATAAGAATATTTAATATGTAATTAATCTCCAAATGTACTAAGAGAAGAGTTTTGATCTTGTTACTCTTCTTGAAAATACATGAATACTTTAGGAAGGCAACATGTTTTCTTATCAAAAAAGACAAGAAAGAAGGAAGGAAGGAAGGAAGGAAGGAAGGAAGGAAGGAAGGAAGGAAGGAAGAAAGAAAGAAAGAAAGAAAGAAAGAAAGAAAGAAAGAAANGAAGGAAGGAAGGAAGGAAGAAAGAAAGAAAGAAAGAAAGAAAGAAAGAAAGAAAGAAAGAAAGAAAGAAAGAAAGAAAGAAAGAAAGAAAAGACATCTAAGTGAAGTCCGCTTACTCTTTGGATCACATTTTACAGCATTTTCTCTAAAGAACTGGATCTCAGAGTGATTAATATACCAGCAATGAAAGAATTTATATTAAAGAATCCAGTGAGATTGATAAATGCTAGTACCACATCCAAGAAGCCCAAATGATTCCTCACTGGCTTTTGAGCCCTGTCCCCATCTGACTTCAGATATCAAGTTAGTTGATTTCAGGAGCTCATTTCTGCAGTACCTGCTACTCCTTATTAATCCTTCACTGATACAGCAGTTATGCGGCACCAGTGAGTGATGCTTAGTTCTTATTAGCCAGCTGTTCCTGTTCCTGAAGACTGTTGTGAGGATTGAAACTTTTAGGTCTTGTAGTTTTTCGAAGGATTAATGAAGGTGTCTGTTCTTCCTTTAGGACTGGTGGAAGGTTGAAGCTGATGATCACCAGGGTTTTGTGCCAGCTGTATATGTCAGGAAACTGGCCCCCGATGAGCTACCAGGCTTCCCACAGCATAGGCGAGAGGAGCCAGTCAACATCCCTCAGCTCCAGCAGCAGGTCGAGACCCTGTAAGTTCGCTCCGTGGAAGCTTCGATAGGGGTATGGCCAGATATCCCCCTTGCTTTCCTCTCATGGTCCTGAATCTTTCATTTTAGAGGTGTAAATTTACAAGTTTTAATCTTCACACACTAGTCCATATAATGAAGAAAGGAAATCCCAGAGACGTTGTCTCAGTGTCAGACCCTGCATGCAGCCACATCGTCTTCTGACTCCTTGGCCAGCTTTCTTCAAAGTCTGCAGACATCCATAAGAATGTTGTGTATTGTTTTGAATCTAACTGGCATGTAAAATTTCACTCTTCTACCACAAAAAGTAATGAAATGAGTCATTCTTTTCATCCATTGATACTTTAAAGATACTTAACTAAAATACAATTATATACTTTCTGTTCATTCCTTGCCCTATACAACTCCTCCATCTACATTCTCCCTGTTTTCCCATCCACTTCTCTCTCTCAAATTGATGGTCTGTTTTCTTTGATGATAGATAGATAGATAGATAGATAGATAGATAGATAGATAGATAGATAGATAGAAGATAAATAAATGCACAAACATACACATAATACCTCCTGAATCTATTTTGTTGTGTGTGTATGATTTCATTGCTGATCATTTTGCATAGTGTGGCCAACAGGAGGCTTTTCCTTAGAAGAGATGAATTCTCCCTCTCTCAGAAGTCATAAGTTCCTGTAGTTCTTTGTCTAAGGGTGTGACTTCATGAGATTTTTTTTTCCATTTCTGTGTTAGCATGTCTGTTGATACTCTCATTGTTTATTGTCTTGTTTAGGGAGCTATTTCTAGGAGACACACAGATAAGGGTTTCTGTTCGCCTTGTTCTTACAGTCTTTCTGCCCCTTCTTCCAGAATGTTCCTTGAACCTTAGGCACAGGAGCCCCTTCAGTTTTTAAATACAATGCTCTCTACCTTTCTGATTTTATTGTCTATTTTATCCCCAGTTTCTTCTTCTCTTCTACTGATCTTATTTTGATTCACTCTTTATTTCATCCCCCCTCACTTCATCCTCTAGTTTTCTCACCCTGCATCTACATTCTTATGCATTCTCTGTTTGCTCAGCTGTTATTTTCCTTTTTTTTTAAATTCCTCCACTCAGGTACCACTCTCTCCTAGACCGGGCAGAAGAGCGCAGACGTCGCTTGCTGCAGCGTTACAATGAGTTTCTGCTGGCCTATGAGGCAGGAGACATGTTGGAGTGGATCCAAGAGAAAAAGACAGAAAACACTGGAGTGGAACTGGATGATGTTTGGGAACTACAGAAGAAGTTTGATGAGTTCCAGAGGGTATGTGAGAGGACTTTGCTTAGATGTCGTTTTAGAGGTATTTATTTTAGATTTGTTAAATATTTCCCATTGTTTCAAGACATCCACAGTTCATATCCCCATGACTGTTAATAACTAGGAAGCAATGGTTTCAGAAACTAGTCAACTTAACTTTTCATCCCCAGCCCCAACTCTCCAAAATCTGCTAGGGAAGGTGACCACCAAGATTCTTTAACACTTAATCTGTAACATACTGTATGGCTGAATACCAGACTGAGATGGGGTGTCACAGGACTGATATGGACTCAAAAATGAAGCAACAGTTGATATGGGAGTAAAGTTGACCTGATTTCCCAGCCAGAAAACTACTTTTTACCTCCTGAGAACACTTTCATCATGTTTTCTTCACTCATTTTTATTGTATTATCTCAAATAACAGAAAGTAAATATTTGTGTCTTCCTATCTTTTTCTTTTCTCATTCTCCATGTGGAGATATACATATATATTGATATATACACATATCTAAAGTATGAAGTATTCTGATAATATAAATGAACACATGGAAAATAATTTAAGGAATTTGAGGTACATATGCAAATGAATAACGCTTCTGGCAAGATTTGGATGGCTGCTTAGTATGAGAGTCCTTAAGGGCATAGTGTAGTGGCCAATGAGAGAGCAGCATGTGTATAACAAATAATGTAGGTTATTTGCTTTAATAACATTTAACAAAATTTGCACCCAGGTTTCAGGCAGGTATGGGATGTCTAGGAAAAAGACTTAAACTGCTTTGGATAAATTTTCTTATCCAGGATCTGAAGAGTAATGAACCTCGACTAAAGGACATCAATAAAGTGGCTGACGAACTGCTCTTTGAAGAGCTCCTAACCCCAGAAGGAGCTCACATACGACAGGTAATCACCGGCTCCTCTATTCTTCTTCAACACCAGGCTAGGCTGTGGAGTCCTCATTTTACATTTGTCATTTTAGCTTCATATTCCAAAGGTCAGAGTGTAAAGGCAGTATGAACTAGTTTTAGAATATGCCAATGACAACAGGCCAAATTGTCCAGTCATTTTTATTGTTTCAGAGGTGTAGAAATAAGTATTAAAAATCCTGACCCGGGGCTTAGTCCCACCTTAGACCATTTATATTCCCAGATGAAAGACACACACACACACACACACACACACACACACACACACACAGCCTTTATAATTTTAAATAGCCTTAGGCAGCACAATAGCTGGGCAGCTGCCTACCCCCCATGCTGTTTGAATCTACTTTCCTATCGATAACCCCAAGTTATCATTTACTATTTACTATGTTCCTTTCGGGCTGCTCTTAACTCCACTTGGTCAATCCACATGGCCACGTTTTTTATGGCTCAGCTATCCCATGGCAGTTCTCCTTCTCTCTCAGCATGGGCAGCAGCTTCGCCTCTCTTCTCCTGGTCCTCTCTCCTGCAAACCTGCAAAACCTCAACCCCACCTATTTATTTTCTGCCCAGCTATTGGCTGCCAACCTCTTTATTTACCAATCAGAAGTAACCTGGAGGCAGGGTCCCAGGGTCAGCACTTAGCATTACAACAGATAGTAAAAGACAAAACCTCAACAGAGAGAACCTTATTGAGGCAGATTTACTTAGCTATTGATCTAGCGTCTTCTGTGTTCTTCCACATAGCTTTGGATGCAATAAACTCATATTTACCTTCAAAAACCAGATTTAGAATGCTTTACCAATGTCCCATTGGTAAAGAACCTGTTGACCAAATCATGAAGACCCAAGTTTAAATCCTCCAAGTACCACAGAATGTGTTTTCAGTACCAACACTAGGAGAGGATGGGTGGACACAGGAAGCTCTCCAGAGCTTGTCCAGCTACTCTAGACAAAGTGATGAGCTCTGGGCTCAGTGAAAGATATATTCTCAAAAACTAAGGGAGAAAGTAACTGAAGAAGACACCTGACATCAAACCATGGCCTGCAAATGCATATGCATGCATACACATGTGCACATGTACACTCACATGCACACATTCAAATGTAATGTATACGATACACATACATCTAAAAAGGAAGTTTAGAAGGTATTACACTGGGCATCAGAAAAATTAGGTTTACTTTTTGGCATTACTCTGTCTGTGTGTTCTTTGCAAATTTTGCTTAATTTATAAGGACCTTGGTGATTTCATGAAACAATCTTGAAATTTCCTTTCAATTTGTATTTGTGTCCTATCAAATGGATTATAAAATTCCTACCTACTGGCCTTACCCAAAATTAGATATTTTGTATTGAAATTTTAAATAAAACAATTTAACTGAACTGACATCCAATGCAAACTTACCTACCTCTAACTGTCCCTCAGTAGAAATGCAATGCTCAGATTTAAGCATTGAAGATAGTACACACAAGAGACTGATGATTATGGGACGAGGCTGGTAAAGAAAGTTTACTAGAACAGACTAGTTTTGAAATAATGAAGGAGAACTTAAATGTATTTTCCATCTCGTTTGTACAGATGATGAGTATGTGTTTCTTCCCAAGAATTATGTCTAAAGCCACAGTTCCATTATAGATCTAGTGAGCATTTATTGCAAGTCCAGTCGTGTAGTCTTGGTTGCCATAACTCAGTGAGGATGACTTCACATCCCCTTTCTTTTGGTCGTTTTCCTGGAATTGGAAATGGAAGGAATAGTATAAGAATACTGTATTTATCCCCTACAGGAAGCAAGGCACTGAAAGGCCAGTAGCTCTATTAAATTTAGAGTATGTAAAGCTATTTTAGGCCTAAATAAATGTGCCAGCATCTAACTACCAAGACAATGCTTTTAACTCATTTTTAGAGGTTCTAATTATACTCCTTGGGACAGTAGGAATTAATGGTAACCCGAAGATTAATGGCTCTATACATAATATCAGTTGAGAAGAGAAGAAATCCCATTCTCTATGGCACTCTTAAAAGTATACTAAGCTTGGGCTATGCAACAGAGAAGCAAAGCTGTGTGCACTCTATAGGGCTACCAGCAAAGCAAATTACATGTCAGCCAGTCATCGACAGCACTAAGCTGTCTGAACCGCTCTCTGACTAAATCCATGTGCCTGCATCTTTTAGGAGTTGAACACCCGCTGGAATTCCTTGAAGAGGCTGGCAGATGAACAGTATCAGCTGCTCAGCAGTGCACATGCTGTTGAGATGTTTCACAGGTAAGCACCTTCGTGCTACAGTGGCACTGCTCTGCTGGAGCTCTCTCAAAGAGCCCTTATGTCTAATCACTATGGAGAACTATGGAGCTATCACAATAGCTGGAAGCAAATAGGCCTCTTCCTGAAAAGAAGATAGTTTACTAGTAGAACACATTCTCTTTCAGGAAAAGTTTCCTCACTTGACACATTGACACATTATCTCCAAGATAACCAAATTCAGTTTTCAATTAGGCCTGGCACATAATTTGTATTTTAGATATGATTTCATAATAGGAATCATATTACTATTCATATTAATAATTCATAATTCATATTTATTGGAATCGAATTTAAACTATGAATTGGATTTATGTTATTATGTTTGAGAAACATAAGGTAAATGATAGCAGATATCACACTCTTAATTTACTCTGGCGATCCTTCTATTGCTTCATTCTCAAATCCACATCTACACTAAGAAATACACACTTAAAAACAAATAATAAGGCAAACAAAAAGGAACCCAAATACCTTTGTGCATATAAATGTGGTTTTGAGGATGGAGAATAGAGAAAAAAGAGAAATGGATGGGTCTGGATTTTTGGAATAGCTTAAAATGCAAAAGTGTGAAATGTATTTGATAACTAAGAGGCTCTGCAAGTAGTGTGTAAGGTTCAAACTCCGGGTCCACCATCTGTCAGTAGTAGTATCTTGAGAAGTTGAAAATAATAACAGCCGCTGTGTCTCTGATCTAAAGGCACCTAAATGCCCATATATCACAAAGAATGGCAATGATGTTGAAGGTGGTGGTGGCAGTGGCTTCCTTGTGAGCTATCCTTATGAGGTGCTTTATTACCCCTATGATCTTCACTCTACTGTGTTCCAGAGAAGCAGATGATGTCAAGGAACAGATTGATAAGAAATGCCGGGCTCTCAATGTTGCAGACCCTGGCTCTGACCTGCTCAGTGTCCAGGCCCTCCAGAGGCAGCATGAGGTCTTTGAGAGAGACATCATCCCCCTGGGAGAAAAGGTAAGACACATACTTTCAATCTTTTCCAACACTTTCTCCATCTTTATGCCTATAGCAATGTACCTTTCTTTGGTTCTCTTGGTGGATCTATTATTCTTATATCCTTTATTAAAAAAATCTTGCATTATACTAATTTTTGTACTCTCTCCCTAACAATAAAACAATAAAATATCATCCCCAGTGACCATTAATATAGGAAAATCTATATTGAGCTTTTCCTATCTGAATGAATACTTTATATCCTTTTGCCTCTTTAGATAATGTCAAGTGAATAGAGTAGCGGCCAATTGTGGAAGCCAAGGTCTAGGAGAAATGACTATACCCAGAAGAGTCAGACTATGTCTAGATATTGAGAAGTACTTCCTCAGTGAGCAAGTAAATAACATTATTTCTACCTCAAAGCCCAAAAGGGAAGACTAAAGCATTCCAGAAATGTTGGATGCAACCTATAACTAAGCATCCTTATGCAGAGCACAACAAATGACTTCATAGGAAAAATTAAGCCTCGGGGGTTCCAGACTGATGTATCGCCGAGCAGCAGAGATACTCATCCCATCTTGCTTCTAACATTTTCAAAACCAAAACAAAAAACAAACAAACAAACAAAAAACCAAACAGAGACAGCAAAGGCATTTCCACATGGTTATCAAAATGCTTGTGTCTGCCCAGGTGACTACGCTGGGGGAGACTGCCGAGCGTCTCTGTGAATCACACCCAGATGCCACTGAGGACCTACAGAAGCAGAGAACAGAGCTGAATGAGGCCTGGGACACACTACAAGGTCTTACAAATGATCGGAAGGAGAGTCTGAATGAAGCCCATAAATTCTTCCTCTTCCTTAGCAAGGCCAGGTAAAGCTCAAAAGGCTGACATTCACCAAGCAGTTTCTATTCAATGCCCTGTGTGAAGCCCCTAGGAATATCCTGGGTCAAATGTTCTTTACTATTGGGTTATAAAGACACCATTATGTCTATTATGGCACAGAAAACACACGCTTTATGCTTCAAGCCCAAAGTACGGATGTTTTAAGGAATGCAAGATAAGGAAGCCCACTAAGAAAGCTTCTATAAAGTACTTATTATACACAAGGTGTTATCAGGAGTTGGGGGATGGTGTTTTCTTTCTGCTGGTAAGACAGAGAAGAGGAAGGATAACCATGATTGGTCCTAATCTATTTACTTCTCAGTGATCTAGAGAATTGGATCAAAACCATCGGTGGTGTGATATCATCACCTGAGCTGGCTGAGGACTTAACTGGCACAGAGATCTTGCTGGAGCGACACCAGGTACAACTACCAACTCCACAGCCACTGACCACTGATCTAGGTCTAGGAAACTCTCTTCTCACTATAGTATTCACTAGCCCCTCTCCTACTTTCCCCACAGGAGCATCATGATGACATAGAAAGAGAGGACCCCACCTTCCAGGCCTTAGAAGACTTTGGTACAGAACTTATAGACAGAGGCCACCGTAACAGCCGTGAAATTGAAAATACTCTCCAGGATATTAATTCAAAGAGAGACAATTTGGAAAAGAGTTGGGAAAACCGCAAGAAGATGCTAGACCAGTGCTTAGAACTTCAGGTATAGCAGCTTCTGGAGCGTTGGGGGTTAGCTTCAGTTACTTGAGTGTGGTTTGATTTGCTGGTTGGGAGTATTCACCGTATCCAACTGTGTGAGCTGGAAACAGCGGTGCCTTGTGATTGCCTGGCACTGTACTCTGAGTTATAGACTGAGCACCCTTGTGTTCTGTGATCTTGCTTCTGTTAAAGGAGACTACAAGTGACAGTGAAATGGCTCAGTGGGCAAAGCAATTTGATGAAAAAAGCATGATGAGCTGAGTTTCATCCCAGAACACATGTAGAAAAGAGAGCCAACTCCACAAAATTTTCCAGTGACTTTCACATGCATACCACAGATTCCCCCACACACATACCCTTTCTTGTGTACACAAGCAGGCATACTACTAAAAAACTGATAAATATTGATTTTAAATTAAAAGCTTTTTTAAAGGAGAAAACAAAACGAGATTGTAATCATCCTGTACGTGAATGGAATAACTGTCATTATTATTAAATAATTAACTGAAGGATTTGTCTTCATTAATAATAGCAGTGTAAATACTATGAATATCATTACAATGTTTTTTATATAAGAAGTACAGATCATTCTAATATAAGAGACATTTACTAACAGAATAGAATGTATGAATCCTTTAAGGATAAAAAAGGCGTGATCACAGTGTCTGAGGGAAGAATGTGGATATATTACACACATCTAATATTGTACAAAGTTCTAAAGAAGTAATCTGCAGAAAATCAAACACATCTTAGATCAGTAGTTCATGGTTTTCTTCAGCTGCATACTGTATTTGTTGCCATTGTAAGCTAGCCAAGACTATGTCTCGACTTGAGAGAGAGACAGACAGACAGAGACAGAGAAAGGGAGAGAGACTAAACCAGTTCGTATCCACTAGATGTATACCATACAGTGGCAGTATCTTCATATTCTCTATAGCTCATAGAACACATGGTATGTTTAAAGCAAAGAGTAAAGTGGCAAGGTACTTGAGATTCATTATAAGAATGCCTTGGGAGAGAATGTAACAACCCTGGCAGGATGTTTTGTGTCATCACAATGAGGAAGGGTAAGATCAGTTCCTTGGCCCATCTAGAATTACCACATGCCTGCCTCTGATTTCAACCATCCCCCCCCCTTACAGTTATTCCGAGGGAAGTGTGAACAGGTCGAGAGCTGGATGGTGGCACGTGAGAATTCCCTGAGGTCAGACGACAGGGATCATTTAAACAGTCTGCAGGCTTTGATGAAGAAACGGGATGATTTGGACAAAGCAATCGCTGCCCAGGTAATAATTGATGTAAAACTTACAGTAACTATTAGCAACAATAACAGATTTTCTACATCCTTACCTAGTTTTCTGATTTTTTAAGGCACTTTAATTATCATTTGCTTCTATTTACTTGTTGTGCTATTAGCATATGTTAATTATATATAATAATGGGTTCCTTACGATGCTTCCACATATGTACAGTGTCTTGAGCAAATTCACTTCCTGTTACACAGCCTTGACCTCCTCCCACTCCTCCATTTATTCCCCCCCCCCTTTCTCTCAGCTAGCTCTAACTAATTCTACTGCCACATCTTTTTTTCTTTTCGTTTTTGATAGCCCTTGACTTTTGCTAGGTTAACAGGAACATAGTGTATGTTTCTTTACAGGAAGGAGATCCCTTTACCAGTGGCTACACAACAGAAGCAAAAAGCTCTCATCCACCCATATAGCTGCACACAAATCCTGACGGAGGGGTGGGGCTCCATCAGCCCCATCTGAGGCTCAGAAAGACAAACACAAATGTCCTTTCTCATATTAGGACCCTTGTGTTTGTGTGAAAGTGAACATAATATAGAAGCAAAAAATAGACAGTGATCTATCAGAGGCAAAAAGGATATTTTCAGCACATGTAGTTATATGTGATGTGAAAGTGAAACAGAAATATTGGTCGTGGAAGAACTTAAAGGCATGGAGAAGGTACAGGGATATGGAAAGAGAAGAGGATGCAGGGAAGAGCCAACCTAAACTAAACACAAGTAGAAAAGTCATAGGAAAACTTAACACCATAAGCTAATCAAAAGGTAAAATTAAATAGTTTGAACAGATAAATCCTGTATAGATAGATACCATTGCTCCCAGAAGCCATAGGCTACTAATCCCGAAGTTACCTTTGTCTCTTACAGGCAATATTGGAACAGGAAGGGGAGGTTCACGAATTACTTATTGACATTCAACTTTCTCACATTAAGGCTTCCTTTATAACAAAACACAATTTTTAGGACTAAATGTGACCTCTTCTTACTATCTATTTCAACATCTTACATAATACAGAATTCACTTTTACAATAGCCAGGAGAAATGTTTGTTCTATAAGAAGTGAGTACTAGAAAATTCTTCTATAAGTTAGACGTTTCTCTGTGTGTCAGGCATTTACCATTTACTTTTTGATTCTGGTTCTGTCATCTCGAGCCACACTCTGTGTGTGTGTGTGTGTGTGTGTGTGTGTGTGTGTGTGTGTGTGTGTGTGTGCAGAGCCTGGAATATATCAAAGACGTAATCATGAGGCCTCTGTGTTCTTTTATTTCCTCTTATCCAGGAAGGGAAGATTGCTGACCTAGAGAACGTTGCCATAAGGCTCATAGACAATGACCACTATGCCAAGGAAGAGATTACTGCTCGCCTCCAACGTGTGCTAGACAGGTAAGGCATGCAAAGTCCCCTCTATCCATCAGAATCATATTTCTAAATTCTTGTCCTTTGGACATCTATTTCTTAGGAGACCTTCTACTTTAGACTTATAGAATGAAAAGCATGAAGGATACTTTGTGAATTATTTTATTTAACCACTGTGTTGTATGTCTGTGAATAGTGAGAGCATGGAAATGGCAAAGGGCTGGGTTGGCAGATGTAAAATATCATGTATGGAGCATCAGAGCAAAGGAGTGTTGGGTAGAAGATGATCCGACTTCATCCTTTAGGTGGAAGGCTCTCAAAGAACAGCTGCTTACTGAACTGGGAAAGCTAGGCGACTATGCTGACCTCAAACAGTTCTATCGTGACCTCGAGGAGCTGGAGGAATGGATCAGTGAGATGCTTCCCATAGCCTGTGATGAATCTTACAAAGATCCCAGTAATATTCAGGCAAGTTCAAAATAGAAATCTTCGAAAAATTTCACCAATTTCATTGTTGGTTGAGTGGTCACCCTGATACTGAACACTCCCGATAGGTGTTGTTTTAGTTTGATTGTGGGTGTGTGTGCAGAGTGGTTCTTTTAGTCTAATTGTGCTTTTCTGGATGGTGAGATGATATACCTTTTGCTTTGCTTTCAGAGGAAATATCTGAAGCATCAAGCCTTTGAAAATGAAGTCAATGGTCGCGCTGAGCAGGTGGATGGGGTCATCAACCTTGGGAATTCCCTGATTGAGCGCAGAGTGTGTGACGGGGATGAAGAGAACATGCAGGTAAAGTCTGTGCTTCGACAAGTTTGGCCTCCAGAGGCATGTGAAGAGAAATTCCCTGACCTTTCAGTATTTCATGGATAGAAATAGAACTGCCACACTATTCCCCTGGACTTCCAACTACGCTTCTGTCTTAGATGCGTCTGTTTAAGACATCTTTTCTGTCAATAACCTTTCATCATTCAGATACCAGTAACTGAACGTAACTCAGCACCTTGGTTTTCAAATGTTTTCCTTCACTTCACACCTGCTGTTTTACCAGAGTCACCATGACTACTTTGAAATATATGGCCTTCCAGTGTGACCATTTCACTTATGTGAAGACCCTCCCCCATTATCACTTCAAGTTCTCATAACACACATAAAATCATAACGAGTGCTCACTTTTTTGGAGCTAGGAGCAACTAGACAAGCTAAAGGAGAACTGGGATTATCTCCTAGAGAGAACCACTGACAAAGGACAGAAGCTCAACGAGGCCAGTCGGCAGCAAAGGTTCAACACAAGCATCCGGGACTTTGAGTTCTGGCTTTCAGAGGTAACTATACTTGCCAATAGTGGGAGCATAGGATTTAGTAAATCCTTGCTAAGTGATTTAAGTTTATATATCGATGGCTTTCTTGACTCTTCTTAGTAAACATCGGGGTGTAGATGCTCCATCTCCCTCTCCTGACATGTTTCCACTTAGCATCTCTCTATCCTCTTTCTCTGTCCCCAGGCAGAAGGCTTGCTGGCCATGAAGGATCAGGCCAGGGACTTAACTTCAGCAGGAAACCTACTTAAGAAGCATCAACTATTGGAAGCAGAGATGTTGGCACGAGAGGTAAGAAGTAGTGGAATTACATTCCTTTGTATAGGGTAGAAATGCTTCTGATCTCATATTTTAGGAAAATACTTGAGACTATAGCCTTGAGATTGCTGACCAGCAGTCATTTTAGCCAGGTCAACTTCAGGGGCTGCACAGCCATTGTGACAGCCATTTCTGATTACCACTGAAACATAGGCTCTAAGACTCTGGAAAGGGGATCCTGAAAGTTATCTTATTTATAATTATCTACATGCATAAACTTGCTACTTTATGAAACTATAAAATTGAGTTGGCCCTTGAAAGAAAAGAGAAGTTGGCATTATAAAAGAAAGAAAAAAATTAAGTCAGATGAGAGAATGCAGTAAGTTTGAAGCATATAGTAGATTCATCTGTAGGTCCTGTGGAAGATTCCAGTAGAAACCTAACATGGGACACTAACAAATTTCTGATAGTATTATTAATTCCATGTTAAATAATCATATAAAGTTAGTTTTACTCAGTAATAAAGATACATATTAAAAGATAAAAATTCCAAAGGTTTTCTGGGTTCAATGTGTCAGAACTTTGTAATATTTCCCTTTGCATACTTATTGGGCTGTGGTCATCACAAGAATAATACAAAGCAGAGTACCAATGGATTTGATCAGTTAGTTGGTAAGTGTCAAGTACAGTGCTGTGAAGTCAGTTGTGTGTAGGACAAAATATTATTCTAGTTGGTGAGAACTGGCAAACACTAGAGAACATAGAAAGAGGGTGGGTTACCCAGGAATAAATGTGATCTGGTAATATAGGCATGATGTCTATACTGCTGATGCACCTCTTATGAAACCATGTTTGTGTAAGACACTTAGTCATGTATATCAAAGTCAGTTTCTTCAACAGCAATCTATTGAAACTAGCCAAGGAAGGAGACCCACTACTGACTCAAGTCTGAGGTCTACGTAACACCATATACCTCCACTCACTAAATGCACTGGATTTTCTAGGACCCTCTCAAAGACCTGAATGACCTGGCTCAGGAGCTGATTTCCAGTGGGACTTTCAACATTGACCAGATAGAAGAGAAAATGAATGGTGTCAATGAGCGCTTTGAAAATGTCCAGAGCTTGGCAGCTGCACACCATGAGAAGCTGAAAGAGGCCTATGCCTTGTTCCAGTTCTTCCAAGACCTCGATGATGAGGAAGCCTGGATAGAGTACGTATCACCAGCTCACTGGGTAATTAACCAAACAGATTCAGTGCATGCTGAAGTCAATTTGTAATTGATTTTTATGTTGATAATACTTTTAAACCTCTGCCTCAGATGAAAGTATACATTGATTTCACTTCTTACCTTAAATGGATACAGGCAGGAAACCAAGTGCAGAAGGAGATAGGAAGGAACAGTTTCGCCCACATTCTGGGAATAAAATTCAAATACAAAACACATTTTTTTTAAAAAAAATAGTTCATTGAATTATATAGTACATGGAAAGCCGATCCTTTGCAACTAATGCAGAAGACCACAACATGGTTATTATTATTTTCTTTTTAATGATGTATTTGCTTTTATTTATGTGCATATGAATATGTCAGTGTATATGTGTCCTTACATGTGAGTGCCTATGGAGGCCCGCAGAAAACATAGAGTCTCCTAGAGCTAGAGTTGCAGATTGCTGTTGAGCCTCCTGATATGGGTGTTAGGAATCAAACTGCATCTTCTGCAGGAGAAGCAAGTGTTCATGAACACAAATCCACCTCTCCAGCCCCCAGTCATTACTCGTTCTATACTTGGTTGCATAATATGTGACTGTAGACAGTCCCACTATTTCTCATAGTTTCAGTGCTGACCCTGTCCTTTTAAATATGGCTGGGAAATTCTTAGCAAAGCAGGAGTTTTTGCCTGTTTCATAGGCACTTTGTTCTTTTTTTTTCCTCAAATGCCAGTCTTCAGATTCTTACAGGTAACACATAAGTTAGAAGGAAACATGTTTTATAAGGTGTCAAGTAGGACCTTTGAGTAGTCATAAAATACCATAACCTTTTGGTGTTCAAAAACTTCACGAAGTTTTTAATGCTAAAGATCAAGTGCAAGATTTTGTACTAGCTAGAGCAGTTTTATAACACTAAACTATATCCCCAGACATTGACATTTATATTAATACACAAAATAATGAAACTCATATAATTTCATACTGATCAAAAATGAAAACACTAATACATGTTCTAGAGTACTAATGGGAAGACTGTTACTGCTATATACATGCTGGACATTGGTATGTTATTTTCATTTTTGTTGGCATAAATCAAGTTTTCTAAAATTCTATTCCACTGCTTACCTTTTGGTTGTTGATTCCTCAATCAGTAAAGTGTTTGTTACTGTTATAAAACATCCTGACCTAAACAACTTGGGGAACAAAGGATTTATTTCAGCGTACAGTTCAACAGCAGTCTTTTACTGAGGGAAGACAGGGCAGGAACTGAAACAGATCAGAAACCTGGCTGTAGGAGCTGATGGCATAGACCATGGATGAGAGCAACTTACTGGCTTGTTCCTTTTGGCCCACAGTAAACTCAATTCTCCTACAACAATCAGCAATTAAGAAAATGCACCACAGACTTGCCCACAGGCCATTGCTTTGAAGGTATTTTCTCCATTGAATTTCCCTCTTCCCAATAACTCTAGTTTGTATCAAGTTGACATAAAGCTAGCCAGCACAGTCCCAGAGTTCATCAGAATCTATCAGTTGTCACCACGCATACACATAGAAATCTATTATTCTAGTTTCATCTCAGATATATCTAACCTCAGATTTTCCCACTTTCGTCCTGGGTCCCAGGGAGAAGTTGTTACGAGTGAGCTCCCAGGACTATGGGAGGGATCTTCAGAGTGTTCAGAACTTATTGAAGAAACACAAACGCCTAGAGGGGGAGCTGGTGGCACACGAACCTGCTGTCCAGGTAGGTATTGAATGAATGTCAGACCTAAAAGAACAGAAATTACCTAAAAGCAGTTTTCACACAATAGATAAATCGATATCATAAAATGCAAAATCAATGGCAAGACATAGCTATTCTTCATACAGTTCATGGCAATTCTTCTCATGCATATTTTGTGCCATCTGAATAGGAGGTTCCAAACATTTTTTCCTAGAAGGATTAATTCTAACATTGATGGACAGTCATTGAGAAATGATATGTGGGTTAAGATTACTGGAAAAGATAACTCTGGGTCTGATATGGCAGTGCAATCCCCTGTGATCATGAATAATTAATAGAGCAGAACAAAGGGGGTATCCAATTAGGTTTGGGGGATGTTTGTCAAAAGTATTTGGGAAAGCTTAGCATGCTAATTATTAGTATAGCTTTTTTTTCATATTCCCAGTCACCAGGGACCACCTCAAGTCCCCAGAGCTCATGAATAATCTGACATTAAGAAAGACTTACATCCTTTGCCATGGGTTATGACTGAATGAGAGGATGAGATTGTGGAATGATATAATTTGTTCTTCAGAATGTGCTGGATACGGCAGAAAGCCTGAGAGACAAGGCTGCTATAGGGAAAGAGGAGATCCAGGAGCGGCTGGCTCAGTTTGTCCAACACTGGGAAAAGCTCAAAGAGTTGGCGAAGACCCGGTGAGTTGGACAACAGAAATCTCACTGAGTCTCCTGCATTTGGAGCATTAAGCTGATGTTCGGGGGAGAATGCTTCTGTGTCATCTCAGCTTGGACTACAGTCCTTGACTATTTTTTCTAGCTCATTAATACCCCCTCAAAAACCAAGTTATTCATGAACCATTCTCCCAGTGGTCATAGACTGGCTGTTCTTTCTAGGGACTAAGAGGAAATATACCAGGACTGTAAAGGTGGCTCAGCAATTAAGAACACTTGATGCTCTTGAAAACAACATAAGTTCAGTTCCAAGTGCCCAGATTGGGGGGCCTGACAACCGCCTCTAATTCTAGTTCTAGGGTACCAGTGCCCTGTTCTGGCCTCCCCAGGCACCAGCATACACATGCAGGACATTCCTAGTGTCTTAGTTAGGATTTCTAGGGCTCTCATAAAACAAGACCAACATCAAATTGGAGTGGAAAGAGTTTATTTTGGCCTATATTACCACATCACAGTCCATTACTAAGAGAAGTCCAAACAGGAACTCAAACAAAGCAGGAAACTAGAGGCAGGACCTGATGTAGAGTCCATGGAGGAATGCTGCTTACTAGCTGTCTCCCCATTGCTTACTCAGCCTACTTTCTTACAGCATCTTGGACCATCCGCCCAGAGGTAGCACTCAGGCACAGAAACACACCAAGAAATTTAAAAAAAAAAAAAATATATATATATATATATATATATATATATATATACATATATGTATTTAAAGCAATTATTTCTTCTGGAATTGCAGTGTTCTCATCACATAGAGGGGAGGTGGGGCTTGATATAGGCAGCCACTGCCTCACTACAGAGACTACAAGCCTCGGGCTTTTGTTTGGGAAGGATTTCCTTCACTCCTCGATGTTTCAATGCGATTTCATGATAAACATTGAGGACACCACGGGTCTCTTCAGTGTCAGAGAAGATCAGCAACACTGACCAAGAGGCAAATAGAGTCCTGTCTTGCCAAGTTAAGCTGTGGCTGTCCTGAGAACCAGTGGTTTGCCAGGGTAGGATTACGCCACAACTTACCTGTTCATTTCTACTCTTGTCACACTAACCGCCTCATTTCAGAGGGGTGCACTTGGAGGAGTCTCTTGAGTATCTGCAGTTCATGGAGAATGCAGAGGAAGAGGAGGCATGGCTGGGGGAAAAGCATGCTCTGGTCAGTCGCGGGGATTCTGGAGACACACTGGCTGCTACTCAGGTAAAGGCAAGGCAGGATGGGTCAACTGCGTCACTGTTGTCGTTTTGATCTTTTCTTCAGAATGTGGTTGTTTTCATTCGTAAAATTAGATCCTGTATCATGGGTTAGATGGATGCTTCTGTTAATTTTAAGTATGAAAAAGCAAGATCAAGTCATAGCACCAGAAATGAAAACAGAATTCAAGCTTAACCCATGAGCTGTCTGAATCAAAGACATCATGGTGAAAGGCCTTTCCCCCTAGGTCTGAGTCCTTACCCCATCCTCCCAAGTAGCTGGAACTACCATCTCATCTCACTATTAGTTTTTCATTTCAAGACTGCCTTTGGCATTATGGTTCACATCTGTAATCCCAGCACTTGAGAGACTGAGACTGGAAATTATTATGAATTCAAGTCTGTCTTGGGCTCGACCGGCTGGTGTTTTGAAACACCAGCAACAACAAACTGAATATGGGACTATAGGTAGCAGAATCACTGTTTTAAAACAACAGCAAAAGAGTGAATGCGAAAGCATCTCCTGATGTTTGTAACTTTTGAAGAATCTTATTTTTCATCCAGCTCACTTTAGTCATTCATTCAGACTGCTGTATGTGAGAAGGTTCGTTCTTTTTATTCCCAAGCAGTTTTAAGGTAGGAAGGTACAACGGCGTAACCACTCACCTTGGTTGTTTATACTTCATGTCTATTTTGAAGAGTTATTTTAAATACACTTGAACATTCTTTTGTTCACATGTAAGTGAATATTTCTCTGGGACCAATACTCAGGTGCTGGATTGCAGGACTAAGCCTATGTTAGCACCTGTATATTTTTACAGTAACAGTAAATTAAGATCAGCTGTTTTCTAGCAGGTTAATCATTTAACACTCTTAGCACCAGTGCATAAGGAATGTAGTTTCTCCACATGCTTACCAAAACTGTGTGTTGTCATTCATTTTACTTTATCCCAGTCAGTGGATAATGATTTTTAATGTGCATTTCCTTAATGATAATTTTTTTTGCTTGACATCTACATAATTTTCACAGAAAACTGTGTGTTCACACCTTGCATCTATTTCTATATGGGTGATTTCCTTGTTTTGGTAATAGCATTTAGCATAAAGTATTACATCAATAAAAGTATACATGCACAAGGTACTATTGACAATGTTAGATACAATGTATATCGAAACTCTTATGTCCCTAGTTTGGTGGAAGCTTTAATGGATCTTCAGTAGTAGAACACTTCCCTTTCCTAGTCCCTGGTAACTGCCATCCTACTCTGATTCTGTGAACTTTCACCATCAAATTAAGTCATGCAAAATGTCTTTAAATAACTGGATTGTCTTTCTTGGCACAGCACCTCAAAGTCTATCTTCTGTCATTACTTATAAATATTTCTCTTTCATAATTTTACAAGGCTGAAATATTTCATCATATATATATATATATATATATATATATATATATATATATATATATATATGGTGTTATACTCTCTTCTCTATCTGCCTGCAGCCACCCAGGTAGTTTTCATAACTTTAGTGTTAAGATGAGCTCTGCACTAGACATAGGACTGCCAGTGTCTTGCCAGAACCATGGTGATATGCAGTAACTGTACTTCTGGGTCATATAGTAGTAGTACTTAAAATATCTAGAGTAATCTCAATAACCTTGCTCATAACAGTTTGATTTGCTAGGTTTACTTTCTGCCAACAGCATATCAAGGCTCCAATTTCTCCAGCACCTTGGAGATATGCATTGCCTTTTGCTTTTGTCAGTCACCGCCCTTCAAGGAACAAGGCAACAGATGGATACTCCACTGTGCTTTGCTTCCCATTTCTCCTCCTCAGTCACCATGAAGAGATATATCATACACCAGTGAGCTATGCACATCTTCATTGAAGATGTTTTATTCAGATCATTATCCTATTTCTAAATCAAACCTTTGGGCATTCTTTTCAAATGTTTATAACATTTATTCCTCTACTTATTTCAATAGAGAGTTAAACAAGTTCCCTGAATATTTGAAAATTATATCAGACAAGTGAATTGAGTATTTACCATTCTTCAGGCAACACTGAGCTTGGCTGACTGTTTCCTTGGATGTCCAGAGCTTTGAAATTTGATGTGGTCCCACTTCTCTAGTTGGGGTTCCTGTTGTCTGTGTTTTTATTGTCCAAGACAAATGTCTCAAAATTTTTCCTGTATGGTTCTCTAGCGGTGGGGGATATTTTCCATTATTATATTTAAGTCTTTAATCTATTTGACATGATTTAATTAAATACTATTTAAGATAATGAACTGATATAGTTCTTCTGCAAGGGTAGATACGTGATTTTAGCTACCATTTGTTGAAGAGACTATCCTTAACAGTGATATATTTTTCAGAATATTACAGACCAGTTGACTATATAGTAGTATATGTTTTTTATTTCTGGAACATCTATTCTGTTGTATGTATTTATGTCTTTGTGAATGCCAGTGTGATATCGTTTTATTACTATAGCTTTGTGACCTGCTTTTGAAATTATGAAGTGTGATCTCCAGTTTGGTTCACCTTGTTAGCCATGGTTTGACTATTCGTGGTTTTTCCCGGTATTAGAATTGATTTTCTTATTTCTGTAAAATATGTCATGAGAATTTTGATAAGAATCATGAGATCCTTTCATATAGTATGTATATTTAACAAGTTTCATTCTTCCAATCCAAAAGAAAGGGAAGTTGATTGATTTACTTGTTTGCAGTTGCGTTAGTGTTCTCTAAATTTCTGTGTAAATCTTTTCAATTTCCTTAGTTAAATTTATGGCTAAAAATTTCATTGTTTTTGATAAGATGGGACAGTTTTACTAATTTATTTTTCATGTCGCCTATTATTAATATATAAAAATGTAGTGTTTTCATGTGTTACATTCTATTCTGAATAAGTTTGTTGATTTCTTGATTTCTATGAAGTCTAAAGTTTTTAACATAGTATAACATTTGATTTTCAAACAGAGACTATTTTCTTTGATCCCTTCTTATTTAGACCATCTTTTTTCTTTTTGTTACTGAGTTTTATTGGCTGTGACTCCCAGAATTATGTTTGAACAAAAGTATCACAAATACACATTTTTATCTTTTTCCTTCTCTTAAAGGGAAGATTAAAAAAAAAAACAACTATTTGATACATTTCCTGTGTAGTTTCTGTATGCAGAATCTATTATGCTGAGGTAGGGCATTGTTTCTTGTGCCTTTTCTGCAGTGGTTGAGATCTGATGTGGTTCTTCTTTTCTTTTGTCCATGGACAGATCACATTTGCTAATCTGTTATGCTGATCCATATTGGCAGCTGACAATTAAATCCACTTAACCTCCTGTAAATACTCTTTCATTGCCCCATGGGTTAAATTACAGGCATTTTGAAGAAGACTCCAACTCTTTATCAAAAACATTGGCCTATCACTTCCTTTTATCTTTATGGTGTCTTCATATGACTCTGATAGATGAAATAAAGGTTTGCATTAAGATTTGAGGACATCCTGCCTTTTCCTTAACTCCTACCTTTAGGACCAGCTCTTAGATTCAGATGACCTTAATACTTAATATTGTCTCCAAGATAGAGTGTTTTTAGGAATTGGGTGTTGAGACATCCTTATAATTCACTCCTAATAATTTGATTCCAAAATAAAAAGAGAACAGTTCTTAGGGCCACACAAGATACAGAGAAGCAGTCACTCTTTCCAGCAAGATTACCCTGTTTGATAGAAAGGAAGGATGTGCACCCACATCGAGTCCACTAATTGGGCTGGTCCAACCCTGTTGAGTAACACATTGTGAGCTTACATGTGCATGGAGGTTGATGATTCTCGAACATTCTGGCCTTTGCTGATTTGATCATGCAGAGTTTGCTAAAGAAGCATGAAGCTTTGGAGAATGACTTTGCTGTGCACAAGAACCGGGTACAAGATGTTTGTGCACAAGGAGAAGACATTCTTAGTAAGGTGAGTTCAAGGGGATGGGGGGGAGTTGTGTCCTTTCCTGCAAGTGACTGGCCAAAGCACAGAAACAAGAACAGTGATGAAATTACCTATAGAAAGTCATAAAATAGAATTATATAGAGATTCTTTTGATACAGAATCCCACTGTATAGCTCTTGGATAACTTAGAACTTGCTGTGTGGACCAATTTGGCCTCAATCCCACAGAGCCCTGCTTGCCTCTACCCCACCTCTGTCCCCATCCCTCTGCCTCCAACCTTCCTCACACCTCCAGCTCAAGTGATGAGATTGAAAACATATTCCAGTATGCTCAGCCTACAATACAGAATTTTATTAACCCCTTCAAAGCAGAATTTAATTTTTTTCCCAGAAACCCATTACCCACTCAACTGGAAATTATTTTTTAAGTCCTATGTGCCCCACTATCATCTTTCATAAAAATAAGTTGGCCTTTTGACATTCTCTATAAATATTGAAACTAGTTTTAGTTATTGTATTACTTATGGTAGCCATTGCTGTGAAAAACACTATGACCAAAACCAACTTGATGAGGAAAGAGTTTATTTCATTATATGCTTCCAGTTAACAGCCTATTGATGAAGGAGTTCCAGGCAATAACTCAAGCAGGGCAGTAATCTGGAAGCAGAAACTGAAGTAGAAGCCATGGCAGAATACTGCTTACTGGCTTGCTCCCCATGGCTGGCTTAGCCTGTTATAATACCAGAACTGCTTGCCCAAGGATAGCACTACCTACAGTGATCTGGGCCCTTCCACACCAATCATCAATTTATAAAGTGGTCCCATAGACTTATCCATAGGTCAGTCTAGTGGTGGCATTTTCTCAATGCAAATTTCTTTGTCCTCATCAACTCTAGCTTATGCCAAGTTGATGTAAAATTACCGAGTGCATAAGAGCTTTAAATTCATTTTCTCATATACCTTGTGATGAGAGGGAGCAGAAAAGAACCTCTTTATAATTTGTGAATCTTTCTTTTGCATGCATTATCTCTACAAAATCTGATTGATCCCTAAATAGAGATGATTCTATGACGTTTAGAAGCTTCATAAGTAAAATCACACTTGAGAAAACAAATATGCCACAATTGTCCAAATTCTAGAATGAAAATAACGTTCTTGACCATACATAAAGAATGGAAGAGTTACCATAGACCTATGGGATAGTATTTATTGGTTTCGATAAGAGAATATCAAGTTTCTTAATGGTGCCAGGGAATCGCTTTTCCAGCTCCTCGGCATAGCTGACTAACTCCTCCTCTCAACCTTGGAATGACAGGAAGAAACTCAGAACAAGGATAAGATTTCAACCAAGATCCAAGTTCTGAATGAAAAGACAGCCTCTCTGGCCAAGGCATTAGCTGCTTGGAAGTCACAACTGGAAGATGTGCATGCCTTTCAGCAGTTTAACTGGAAGGCTGACGTGGTGGAATCCTGGATAGGTATGCGATGCAAGGGCTGCTCTAAGAGTCCCATTTGAAGTCTCTAGATTTTTCCTTTACATTTGGAAATGGGGTGAACTACTCATTTTTATTACTCCTGGGCACAGTCTTACACACACACACACACACACACACACACACACACACA